>NC_133837.1:11947382-12213219 GCF_047830755.1 Zonotrichia albicollis | reverse complement strand
TTTCCTTTCCTGTGCCTTTCCTTCTCCCCTGTTCCTTCTCCTTTCCTTTCCCTTTCCTTTCCTATTCCTTTCCTTTCCTACCTTTACCTTTCCTTTCCTTTCCTTCCTATTCCTTTCTATCCTTTCCTTTCCTTTCCTTTCTTTCCTTTCCTTTACAACATTCTCTTCTCTCCTTTCCTTTTCCTTTCCTTTCTTTTCCTTTCCTTTCCATTTCCTGTTCCCTTCCTTTCCTTTCCATTTCCTTTCCTTTCCTTTTTCCTTTCCTTTCCTTTTCCTTTTCCTTTTTCTTTTCCTTTCCTTTCCTTTTCTCCTTTCCTTTCCTTTCCTTTTTCCTTTCCTTCCCTTTTCCTTTTCCTATTTACTCTTCCTTCCTTTCCCTTTTCCCTTTTCCTTTTCCTTTTCCTTATCCTTTCCGCCTTTCCCTTTTTCCTTTCCTTTTCCTTTTCCTTGTCCTTTTCCTCTTTTTCCTTTTCCTTTTCCTTTCCTTTCCTTTTTCACTTTCCCTTTCCCTTTCCTTTCCCTTTTCCTTTTCCTTCCTTCCTTTCCCTTTCCTTTCCCTCTCCCTTTTCCTTTTCCTTTTCCTTTTTCCTCATTCCTTTCTCTCCTTTTCCTTTTCCCTTTTCCTTTTCCTTTCCCTTTCCTTTTCCCTTTCCCTTTCCCTTTCCTTCCTGCGTTTCTTTTCCTTTTCCCTTTTCCTTTTCCTTTTTCCCTTTCCCTTTCCTTTCCTTTTCCTTTTCCTTTTCCCTTTTCCTTTCCTTTTCCTTATCCTTCTTCCTTTTCCTTTCCTTTTCCTTCCCTTTCCCTCCTTTCCCTTTCCCTTTTCCCTTTCCTTTCCTTTCCCCTTTTCCTTTTCCTTTTCCTTTCCGCTTTCTTTCCCTTTCCCTTTTCCTTTTCCCTTTTCCCTTCCTTCCTTCCTTCCTTTCCTTTTCCTTTCCCTTTCCTTTCCCTCTTTCCTTATCGCCTAGCCTTTCCTTTCCCTTTTCCCTTTCCCTTTTCCTTTCCTTTCTTCCTTTTCCTTTTCTATCCCTTTTCCTTTTCCCTTTCCTTTCCCTTTTCCTTTTCCTTTTCCTTTCCTCCCTGACAAGTTCAAGACTTTTTCCCTTCCATTTAAAAAAGTCAGTTATGACCCTTTCCCTTCCAACTGAGATGTTTCATGCAGCAAAAAAAAGAGAATTATTTTTCCTCCCTTGGAGCAGGAGGATGCTGATGTGTGGCGTTCCCCCACTGGATTTCTGCACACTTTTTTGTCTCCTCACCAGAAATTCTCATTTTTGAGCATTCTCTGAGGCCAAAATGAATCTCCCTGGTCCATTTCTGTCCCTCCAGGCTTGTTCCTCAGGTGAGCCCATCCTGGAGCACCTCAATCCCCACTCACATTGACTGAACAGCAAAGCAGAGACCCAGTCCATGTTTATTTTGAAATAATCCCTGGAATCAGACCATGATAGCAACTCCAGACTGCTTCCCTTCCCTTCCCTTCCCTTCCCTTCCCTTCCCTTCCCTTCCCTTCCCTTCTCCCTTCCCCTTCCCTTTTGGCACTTGCAGCTCTTCTTGAAATAAACAGGTAACTTACAGGCCTCGGGGGGATCTCAAAAACCACTTGTCCCTCCATCATTTTTCCACTCCCCAACTCCTGCCCGGCACAAAGAGCCCTGCACTGTTATTTATGTTCCACTGTTATTTACTTATGGCAGGGCTCAGAATGGGCCGTTTTTTGGGGCTGGGGGGAAAGGGGGGCAAAAATTTCCATTCATTTTGTGTAATTATGATACAGAAAATATTTGAGGATGGTGTTTTTCGGAGCGCTGCGCTCCTACGTGAGCCTGACAGCGTTTTGCCCTGTGGCTGGGGGATATTTACACCCTGCTTGCGGCTTTGGGGGTGACATCACGGGGCACAGGCAAAAAGTTGCATTTTTGGGGCTGTTCTTCGTCAGCTGGTTGGGTTGGAATTCCCTGTGCCCCAAACAAAACAAACCTGAAACAAAAAAAATACCTGAACCCCCTCAGCTCATCCAGGGGCACGGATTCGGTTGGGATTTTTATTAAAAAATGCTGTCCTGGTTTTTCTGCTTTGGGTGTGTGGGTGCTCAGTGGTGAAAATCACTGGGGAGAATCTTCAGGGGTTCCTGGAATGGCAAAAATTTCAGTGAAATTTGAGGTGCAGCTTGGCTGGGTGTTTTTGGTGACTGCTGCTGCATTTTCCTGTGTCTTGGACCATCAGTGTCCCCCCAGGGGGAAAAATGAGGTGTCCTGGGGGGTCCAGGGGTCACCTGGCACTCAGAGGAGCTTCAGAGGGAAAAGGGAAGTCCTGGGAATTGCTGAAATTCCCAAGTCACACTTTTCCAGGTGCTGGAAAATCCAGGATCCTCCCAGACCCTGGAAAATCCATCATTGTTCCAGACCCTGGAAAATCCAGCATTGTTCCAGATCCTGGAAAATCCAGCATTGTCCCAGATCCTGGAAAATCCAGCATCCTTTCAGATCCTGGAAAATCCAGCATTGTTCCAGATCCTGGAAAATTCAGAATCCCTCCAGACCCTGGAAAATCCAGCATTGTTCCAGACCCTGGAAAATCCAGCATCCTTTCAGACCCTGGAAAATCCAGCATTGTTCCAGACCCTGGAAAATCCAGCATTGTTCCAGACCCTGGAAAATCCAACATCCTGAGCATTCCTCTAGAAGTCCTGCTCAGCCTCTTCCCCCAGTTATTGCTGATCCTTATTTACCTCAGGGCAGGGAAATGGCTCCGGGCTGAGGCAGCTCCATCCAGACACTGAAATTTCCCCCCAAAAACGAAGCCCCTTTTTCCCTTTTCATCCCCAAACCTCTCCCAATTCCTGGTTCCCCTCCCCAGCCTCAATAATATCCTTTTTTCTGCCTCCCAGGCACGGGGGAGAAAAGCCCCACAGAACTGGAGGCGAGGCAGACAGATTTCAATTAGCAATGCCCACAAACCATCTGATTAAATCCATAAAAATAATATCTTCCCACCTCAGCAGCTCGCCATGCCCCCTAAATTAAAATAAACACTTCCAGCCTTGACTTTTTTTGTTCATTGTAATCATCCCAAATCGGTGGCTCCAGCCTCCCTCGCTGGCTTCTGTAAAAATAATTCCATTTTCCTGCTGAACCAAAGCGTCTTTATCCAGCCCTGGTTTAGCCAGGGGAATTACAAACAGGATGTTTGATCCCAGAAATTCCAACAGGAGCTGCTGATCCCAGGAATCAGGTGTGAGGCAGTGGGGTTAGAGGGAATTTTATGTATTATATAATTATATTTATGTATTATTAAATTAATAATATAATTATTAAATGTATGTATTATATGATCATATGTATATTATAATTGTATAGTATTTATTATATAATTCCATACATTATATATTATATATTATTTATTATTTATTATTTATTTCCCAACATTATTATATTTTACATGTATAATATATAATATAAGATATATAATATAATACATATAATATAATATATAATATATAATATATAATATATAATATATAATATATTATATATTATATATTATATATTATATATTATATATTACATAAAATAAATATAATATAATATAATATAATATAATATAATATAATATAATATAATATAAATATGTAATATATTATATAAATTACATGTTATATATTATATAAATGATATCAATAAAGTTATATAAAATATGTGCTCCATATATTACATAGTATATAATATATTAATATATATTATATACTATATATTATAGATTTTATATTATATATATTCCCTGTGTATTATAGATTTTATATTACATATATTCCCTGTAATTATATATTATATATTCCCCATAATGATATATTATATATTCCCTGTATTATCCTATATAAGGAATATCAGGGAATTTCCTGAGCTGGATGGGCCTCAGGGATCACTGAGTCTTTCACAGGACACATTCCCACCCTATGCAACCCAAATTCTTCCTGATCATGGCAAAAATTCAGATTTGAACAGCCCCAGGGCTTTTTTGGGGAAAAAACCCTGGGAAAAAAAAAAGGAAATTTCTTGTCCTGCTCTGCTGCTCCCAGGATTCAGAATTGATCCCTTATTTTAACGCTGGATCTGGTCCTGCTGGAATTCAGACACAGAACTGGGCTCAGCTGCAGGAAAAGGAGATTTTTGGGGTGTATTTAACTCAGGGATTGGTGTAACCCCAAATAGGGGTGGAATAAAGGGAATTTTGGGGCTCTGGAGAGGCTGGCACTGCTGGCAGCTCCTGCTGGGACTGGATCGAGCACCAGGGGAAGGAACCACGAGGAAAAGTGTCCTGGAGCAGAGGCTGCCACTAAAAATGCAATTCTGAAATATTGCCACATCAATTAAAACAAGAGAGACGCCAAAAGGGAACAGAAAAACCCAGGGAACTACTGCCATTCTTTGCTATTTTATCTCGAATTTTTACTGTTTCAAAATGTATTCTTAGTGTCAAAGGCTGGAGGAGAAAGCCAGGATAAGAAGAATTCTTTTCTCAACTATTTTGATTTTTTTTTCCCCTCAAAGTTTACTCCAGGAGAAGGGAATTTAGCAAATGTTCCAACTTGAAAATGTAGAGGAATATTTTGAATTTCTTAAATTTGGATGTAAATCCCCTTTTTTTTTTTTTTCTGCTTAACTTCCACCATCAAACCAGATCCTTAACCAAGAGCCAGGATTTTCCCTCAGAGCAGGGAAAATCGGGATATTTTGGATATGTTGCAGTTGTTTTCACCCCAGAGCAGGAGCAGGTTGTTCCTGCCCTCTCTTTCCTGCTTTGCTGTCCCTTTATATCCTGGGAATTTTGTCCAGAGCAACCTTCCCAAAAGAAAAAAGTCTTAAGTGTGAATAAACGGATAATTTGTATCTTCTCCCCCTGAAGCATGGAATTTGGGCCAAAATCAGGCAGATTTTTATTTTGTGACAACATATCCAAGACATAATGCTTTCTCCCACATCAAGTGTCTCCTCAAAGATTTTGGAAGAGAAACTTTTAACTGCTAAATGAAAAAAATAAAAAAATAATCTGCATACATGAAAGCCTTTTCTTAGCCTCATTTTTGGAACTGTGTGAGTTTTTCCTGGGAGTGGGAGGACAGAATCTGCAAAAATGTTTCTTTGCAGGGTTTGGATCAGTGATTCCCTACCCAGGCCAGGCTCTTATCAGCTGCCCTTGAGATGCCCAAACTCTGCTGGGTGAGGATTGGATTTGGGCAATGTTTGAAGGATTTTTCAATGAGGATTTTTCTTGAAAAACCCTTTTTTCGAGGATTTTTCATGGAGTCCTTCCTGGACTCAGTGCACCTCTCGCAGGCTGCTGCTCCAGCAAGGATTTAATGGGGTTTTTAATGGGGTTTTTATTGTTCCTGATATTGCTGAGCTGCAGGGGAGAGGTGGGGAGGAATCCTGTGTTAATGCTGGCCTCAGCCTGGAATAATCCCAGCAAAGCTTTTATGGGGCTTTGCTACTGAGCAGGGCCGTGGAAAAGGGACTTTTCTCCCCTTTTGATTCCACTGTGATCCCTCAGGTTTAACTTTTCTGTGTTTCAGGTTCTGCTTCAGTGTGTGGGGCTGGGCTCACACCAGGGGATGCTGAGCTCTGTGCACAGAGCAGGGAGACAAAACAATTCCTGCTCCAGCTGGGCACCAAGGACAAATGATCCAAATCTCAGCCCAGGAGCACAAACCCCGTGGGCTGGAGAGAGAAAAACAAGCAGGGTGGGACTGGATGGGCTAAAGCTGGGATGGGACAATGAACTGCAAGGTGCAAATGGAGCAGAACTGATCCCAGGGAGAGACCCCGTGCCCGGCCGTGCATTTTGGGACCATTTTGGTTCACTTTGGGTTCAATTTGTGACCATTTTGGTTCATCTTGGGTTCATTTTGTGACCATTTTGGATTCATATTGGGTTCATTTTGGGAATATCTTGGCTCATTTGGGGTCATTTTGGGACCATTTTGGTTCATTTTGGGGCCATTTTGGTTCTTTTTGGATTCATTTTGTGACCATTTTGGTCCATCCTGGGTTCATTTTGGGACCATTTTTGTTCATCTTGGGTGCAGCCCTGGCTGGGCTCTGGTGCTGCCCAAGGTGGATCCATGGAGAAGATGCTTTGAATAAATCCCTGCTTTATTCTGTAACTCTGCCCAGTCTCTGTTCCCACTCAGCCTTCCCAAGGCATCCCTGGCAGCCAAAGCAAAGATCCCTGAGCTGTGTGCCGGGCTCTGAGCAGAGCCCAGGAGCTCCCTGGCTGTGCCATTCCCCATTTCCCTGCTGGGGCAATGCCTGGCTGTGCAGATGAGCAGATAAACTCCCCAATCCTGGGGAATTCTGTCCCTGATTCCCAACGCCCCGAGCAGGAGCAGGAGCTGAGCCCTGTGATCAGCCCCATCCATCTCCCTTTGCTCACACCCTCCCTGCCCGGAGCACGGCAGGGCCCAGCACAGTGAGATCCCGGTTTTATCTCGGTTTTATCTCGCTTCAGGGATCTCTCCTTATTTATTTAAACCTCTGCTGCCTCCAGCTCCAGTAACGACGCTGCTGCCCTCAGCATCGCGGGCCCTGCCAACAACAACAAGCTCCATTTAGTCTGCTGCAGCTTCCTACAGAGAATTGTTTTCTCACTTTACTCCTGATCCTCAACCCTTTCAAAATAGGCAAAGCCTAAAAATTATCCCCAACAGGCTTTTGCATTCATCCACTGTGAAACAAAGCCTTTACACATGTTTGTTCTGCAGGGTCCCACTGATTTTGCCCTTTGCAAACTTTTCTCCCATTGCTTCTCTCCAAGGCTTTTCCTTCCAGGAGTTTTTTATCTGAATGTGAAAGGCTGGAAGGGGACAGAGACAAAAAAATAAAATAAAAATAAAAAGAACAGGAAAAAAATCCAATTTCTTTTATTTGATTCCCAGTTCCTTATTTATGCATCTACACACACACACAGGGGGAGATGCTGTGTACTAATCCTGCAATAATTGGCTCTGGAAAAACAGAGACAATTATTGTAGGATTATAACATTATATTATTATTATTAGATAATAACATTTTATAATATAATATAATATAATATAATATAATATAATATAATATAATATAATATAATATAATATAATATAATATAATATAATATTATATTATATTATATTATATTATATTATATTATATTATATTATGTCATTAGATTTGAACTAAAAATAATTATAATAATTATAATAATTCCCAACCACGTCTTCCAATTGCATTTGCAGGAGTCCATAAGGACACTGATGTCTATGGATGGTTCACACCATCAAAAGTTGTGGAGCAAAACTCTCTGGTTAAAACTGAGCTGGAGCAGCTCAGAGAACTGGATCTGCTCTTCACACATTTCTTGTTGAGAAGGTGGCTCCAGTGTGAAAGTCCTTTAAAAATCCAGGCTGTGTATCCAAAGTGAGCCCACCAGAAAGGAAAAACAATAAAAAGGTAATAACTGGGGGTGAGCTGGGATTTAGTTTTGATTTAATTTTGATTTGCAGGGGCTGGAAGGAACTTTTCACTTATCTGTTGCACTTGAGGTGGTGTTATCAAAACTATGAAGATAATTTACAAATCATTCCCAACCACATTTTACAATTGCATTTGCAGGAATCCATAATTTGGTGATGTGAACCATACACCCCTGGATGGTTCAGATCACCAAAACTGTGGGGCAGAACTTTCTGGTTAAAACTTTCTGGTTAAAACTTTCTGGTTAAAACTTTCCCTGGTTAAAACTGAACTGGAGCAGCTCAGAGAACTGATATCTGCTCTTCACACATTTCTTGTTGAGAAGGTGGCTCCAGTGTGAAAGTCCTTTAAAAATCCAGGCTGTGTATCCAAAGTGAGCCCACCAGAAAAGCAAAACAATAAAGAAAGTAGCTTTGAAAGCCTGGGCAAAGGTCTGGAGGAGCCAGAGTTTTCCTTCCCTGCAGTAAAGCGTGGCTAAAACAACACAAACTCCTATGGCTTACTAATTTTTCAACCCAATATTTTCATATAATTTGTGTGCTTTATAAGCCTCGGAAAAGCCACAAGAGGCCACACATTTCTGATGTAATCGTCTTTGAATTCAACAAAGCCCATTACCATGTCAATGAGGGGGCTGGGTTCAAAGAGCACAGGGTGGTTTGCAGAGCACCCAGAGGGGATTTGCGCTGCTGCTACTGAAATAATAAACTCCTCTCTCCCCCCTCCCTCCCAAATTTCGGCTCCAGCTGGAGACGTTTCAGGAGCTCAGTTCTAATCGCAGATAATTCTTTTTTTATTGTGTCATTTTGGGTTCTGTTGTTGCCCATAACAAACGTTGCTACGTGACTGGGGCAGCTTTAGGTGAGGTCACTTTGAGCTCAACCTCTCTGCATTTTGGCCCTTCAGGATGTTCCGCGCTCGGCGTGGAGCGTTGCCTTTTGTTTTCATGGAAATGCCTTTTTTTGCTCCATGAATTTATCCTGGTTTTTCTGCTCTCTGCAAGCTGTGCTGATTTTTGGTTATTTTTTTATTTTATTTTATTTTTTTTTCCTAGCTTTAATTAGAAGAGGTTAATCACCGATGTTTAAACTGTCAAACACTTCTGCGTGGGGATATTTTCCTGCAGGAGAAGTGCCACTGCCTTACACTGAGCTATTCATGGTGCAGAATATTTTATAGACATTCAGGTTTTGCACGTTTTGGACCTCACATGTGCCCTTCCAGGAGCACAGGGGAAGGCAGGAGGTGGCAACACCAGGCTCAAACTAGAGAAAAGAAAGAAAAAAAGAGCTAAAATAACCCAAAAGTTCTGCTGCAAATGCTCACCTTGCGTACAACCTCTTGCAAAATGCTTTGGGATGGAATAGTCAAAGATTATTTATTCCAAAACATTGCAAGTTGAAAATGACAGCTCAGGTGAAAGAGTTGAGTGTCCTGAGTAACAAAAAAGCACCTAAAAATGAGAACCTTGGCACTGTGAGATGTTCCTTGATGATGAAAATCATCTGTTGAAGTAATTTCCTGTTGCTCACTGAACATCCATTGCTCTCCTCTGGATCTAATTCATCATTGTGGGGATGAGAATCTGATTTTTTGGGCAGTGACCTCCAAACCCAGTGAAGCTCCAGATCATGTGAGGTTTCCAAACTGATGCCAAAATGCCCTGGACAGAGGGACAGAGTGACATCAGTGATGCCTCAGGTTTGGCTTTTCTGTGTTTCAGGTTCTGCTTTAGTGAGTGGGTCTGGGCTCACACCAGGGGATGCTGAGCTCTGTGCACAGAGCAGGGAGACAAAACAATTCCTGCTCCAGCTGGGCACCAAGGACAAATGATCCAAATCTCAGCCCAGGAGCACAAACCCCGTGGGCTGGAGAGAGAAAAACAAGCAGGGTGGGGCTGGATGGGCTAAAGCTGGAATGGGACAATGAACTGCAAGGTGCAAATGGAGCAGAACTGATCCCAGGGAGAGGCCCCGTGCCCGGCCGTGCATTTTGGGGCCATTTTGGTTCATCTTGGGTTCAATTTGTGACCATTTTGGTTCATCTTGGGTGCAGCCCTGGCTGGGCTCTTGTGCTGCCCAAGGTGGATCCATGGAGGAGATGCTTTGAATAAATCCCTGCTTTATTCTGTAACTCTGCCCAGCCTCTGCTCCAGCTCAGCCTTCCCAAGGCATCATTGGAAGGAGCTGTCACCGAGCTGAGGGCAGGACTGAGTTGCCAAAACATCAAAGATTTAATTACCAAACACCAAGGTCTGCTCTCGGAGCCCTGCGCCAGCCCAGGTGTGTGTGTGGGGTAGCAGAGAGGATTTAGGAGTTTCAAAGGAGATCCCAAACCTTTCCACAGCACCTGGAGAGCAGGAAAAACACCCCAGTGATAAAATCCCACCTCACCTCATAGATGGCTGAGCAGAAGAACCAACAACCACAAAGACGCAAAACTTTTGAGGATTTTAGGGCAGGGAAGAGCATTTTCCTCTCAGTTTGAGAAGACAACCCTGCAGGTAGGGTTGCAAATCTTGCAGCTCACCAGAGCAGAGCCATTAAGGCTTTATTACAATCGAGTTTTATAACCCACCTTCTAATAAGTCCTGCAAGAATGTGGCTGCATGCAGTAATCATTTCATAAATATTAATACAGCATTTAGAAACGGGGCCTTAATTTAAAGTGTTACCTTTTTACTGGCAAGTGCACGGTTTAATGACAGCAGTAAAAGCAGAGATTAGTTAAGCCTTGCTGCTGTTCTAATACCTGGGAACCAGCACCAGCCCAGCTTTAATAAGCAGCTTCTGAGGAGGTGAAAGAAATTCCTCTGGCTGGAGAGGCTGAGGGGGGAAGGTTTGCTGCTGGAAAGTGCCTGTATTCTTTAACAAGGCTAGACTGTGGAATGACTTCTTCTTGCTGTCTGCATTTTTGTGTGCGTGTGTGTTCGTTCACACTGGGCTCCAGGCAGGGCCAGCAGGGACTGAGACTCCTTCAAGTAAAGCACCAGGGCAAGCAAACAGCACCAAAGGCCTGCATTTCTTTTCTGGAAATCCAATTTTATTTTTTCTTCTGGAAATCCAATTTTTTTTTTTCTGGAAATCCAATTTATTTTTCTGGAAATCCAATATTTTTTTTTCTGAAAAAAAATTACTTATTTTTTCATATATTGGTTATTTTTGTTCATATATTGGTTATTTTTGCTCAATTCTGTGCTCCTGGAAGCTCCTTTCTCTTTCCCTGCTGGTTTTTGTTCCCAGACGGAGCAGTGGGAAGCAGGCAGGACCCTGGATTTCCATCAGTGCTCACACGGAGGGAACAACAACCTTGGTGTATCGTTTTCCCAATGAATGAGATAAAAATAACCAGCCTGGGATTGTTTGGCACATGGGCCTGGGGAAGAGACAGCAGAGCCCTCAGAGGCTGCACTCTGAGCACTTTAGACCTGATTTAATCTGGAGCCGGGGAAAAATCTGCTTAAAATCTCACTGCTTAAAATCCACTGCCTAAAATATCATTGTCTAAAATCCGCTCCCTAAATACCACTGCCTAAAATCCCACAGCCTAAATTCTCACTACCTAAAATCCCACTGCCTAAAATCTCACTGTCTAAAGTCCAACTTACTAAATTCTCACTGCCTAAAATCACAGTACCTAAACTCTCGCTGTCTAAAATCCCAAAGCCTAAACTCTCACTGCCCAAAATTTTTTGCCTAAAATCCACTGACTAAAGTCCCACTGCCTAAAATCCCACTGCCTAAAGTTCCTCTTCCTAAATTCTCAGTGCCTAAAATCCACTGCCTAAAATCTCACTGCCTAAAATTCCACTGCCAAAAATTTCCCTGCCTAAAATCCCAAAGCCTAAACTCTCACTGCCTAAAATCCTAAAGCCTAAAATCTCACTGCTTAAAATCTTACTGCTTAAAATGTCACTGACTAAATTCTCACTGCCTAAAATCTACTTCCCAAAATCCCACTGCCTAAAGTCCCTGTTCCTAAATTCTCACTGTCTAAAATCCCACTGCCTAAATTTTTTTACCTAAAATCTACTGGCTAAAATCCCTCTTCCTAAATTCTCACTGCCTAAATTCTCACTACCTAAAATCCCATTTCCTAAACTCTCACTGCCTTCAATCCCAGGTAGCTGCAGCACCCAATCCCCCCAAAAGCAGGCCCTGGCAGCTCTGGGATGCGGCGTTTTGCCAAGGAGAGGACAATTCCAGCAGATGGGAAGGGAAGGGGAGGAGAGGCCGTGCAGGAGCAGATCCCAGGCACAGGAAACGCTCTGAGCTCCCTCAGGAGGCCCCGGCTGTGCCAAAAGCTGAACTCACACGTCCCCTTGGTCCCAGCCCAGGGAGATAAGCCCTGGTTTGGGACAGGCCCAGCAGGTGAGGACAGCTCTGGGAAGAGAGGCAGTTGTGGTTGTGCTCTCTCCATCCCGTGATTGATGACAATTCTTGTTTTGCAGGCCCAGCCAGCGCAGATTGGAACATTTGGGGCCATTGTGGGTCACACCCTCTGCAAAGCCCTGGTGGCCACAGAGCCCAGGCTGTGTCCCCACACGTGTGGGGCTCAGGGTGCTGCTGGCCAGAGCTGGGACAGCACCAGGCACCTCCTGAGGGAATCTCACCCTTGGTTCCTGGAAATCAGGGCACACATCCCTCTTGGAATCAAAAACGTGGGGAAAAAAGGGCAAAATGAGAGATATCAGGGAGAGGGATGGGAATCACAGTGGGAAAGGGACCCACAGGGGTCACCCAGCCCAACTCCTGCTCAGACACCCCAAAATCCCACCCTGGGAGTGGTGTCCAAACCCTCCTGGAGCTCTGGCAGCCTTGGGAATGTGCCATTCCCTGGGGGCCTCGGCAGTGCCCAGCACCCTTTCCCAAAATCCATCCCAGCCATTCCCTGGGTCCTGTCCCTGTCCCAGAGGGCACAGCTGCCCCTCAGGAGCAAATCAGGACTGGAGGAAAGTGGAAAAGTGGAATCCCAGCTGGATCCAGGGGGAATCCTGAGCATTCTGGATGTGGAATGGGAATTTGATGGTTGAAACCTCTCCAGTTTTTTGCACCTTCCTTGGCCAAGCTGAGCAGCATTCCCAGCCATTCCCAGCCACTCCCAGCTGTGACACTTGGATCATCGTTAGGGGGTATTTCACAATTAAAGACAAATCCAGCTCACGCTGCAGCCCGTGTTATAAAAATAAACACAGCTACTTTGCATAACAGCGAAATTAGGGCCTAATTGCCAGCTGGTGTGTTAAACCATAAATGAAAACAAACAGGGCAATAAATGGAATTATTAGAAAGATACAATGGCTTGGGGAGATATTACACAGTGAGGGTTTATTTGGAGGATCACAGAGCAAAGCCAGCCTGAGCAGAGCAAAGCAGGGCCCTTGTCCCTCCTCTTCCTCAATCAAACAATCCATCATCATCCTCTTTCCACTTGGGATCGTTGGGCCATCCTCACAGACAGAAATCAGTTTTTAGTGTGAAGCAATGCAGCAAATGGAATCCCATGGAAAGGGTCAGAGACAGAGAAGGAATATTTGTGTGTCCCTGCTCATTTCTGGGAGAGGGATTGGGGTTGGGAATGGCACCGGGCCCAGAGTTTTCCTGGAAATTTTACCTTATGCTAAAACACGATCCATCGTTAAAGGTGATTTAATTTTTCAGCATTTCTGCCTTCATTTCCTGCTGGTGCTGTTTGGTTTTGGGTGAACATTTGGAATTACAGAATGGACCTTCCCAACACTGGCAAGCCAGGGAATGGTGCTGAGCATCACCCCCAGGAGCTCCTGAGTTTTTCCCTCCATGAACAGACACAGAAACACTGGAGACACCCTGGAACAGCCTCTGCTGCCATTCTTCCCCTTTTCCCCCCCCTTCACAAGGAGCTTTCCTGAGTGCTTCCATCAGAAGAAAAGCCTGTCCTGTCAGGCAGCCCTTAAAAATGAAATTACTCGGGGCAATAACAAATTCAGGGCAGGATCTGTTGAAAACAAGGCATAAAACACCTGTTGAAAGGGAGCAGGGAGGATAAAAGTTCACGGGGCACAGGTGTGCCCACAGCTGTCCCCACACAGCTCTCTGGTGTTGCATTTTTTATTTGCAAATGCTGTGATAAGAGGAGAGGAGAAAGAAAAGGGAAAATCCAACCCCACAGCAAGCCAGCAGGTCAGAAATGCTGAATCTTCAACAAATTCCCATCCTTCCCATGGATCCACATTGGATTTGACAAGATTTATCCCTGCTCCTTGTGTAATTCAAGTGAGAAACGTGAATTGGAGCAAGCAACGCTCCAAAGGTCCTCGGGAGCCTCGAGGGAGTGGGCAAACCTGAGGGAAGGGCATTTGTTGTGTTGGAGAGGATTTCCAGCTCGGCTGCAGCTGGAGTTTGGAGATAATTGAGGATTGCACTGCCAGGAATTGTCTTGCCAGGACCTGTGTGAGCTCAGGCGCCTCTGGAACACCTGGGCTGCATTAATGCTGATTTTGGGACTCCTCCTGGTGACACCAGGGCAGCTCCAGGATGTGGCTTTGCCATTTCCTGGAGCCTCTTCACCAATTAGGGCAGCAATGGGATGGGGGGATCCCAGCCAAACGGATTGAGAGGAAATCACAGGTATTTGTGGCACTGAATCCCTCATTTGAGAGCCTGAGGGGGTTTTGCTCAGCCTCTTCACTCACAGGATGTTCTGCAATTTTGCAGCAGCTTCCAGAACTGGAAAATTCCAAATCCCTTCCAAACGTGGGTGAAATGTTGTGCCAGTGGCAGCAGCAGGAGTTGGGTCTTTGCTGGATGTGACCCACAGGGTTTGGCCGCAGTGTCCTTAACCAGTGTCACAGACATCTTTAATGGAAAATCCTTTCCTTAGGGTTTTTCCTCCTGAGAAGCTGAGAGGCCTCAGGAACAAAATTTAAATATTGATTATCTGCTGCTGTGGAATGCAACAGGTGCATCTGGGATTGGTCTCATGTGGTTGTTTCTAACTAATGGCAAATCACAGCACAGCTGGCTTGGACTCTCTGTCTGAGCCACAAACCTTTGTTATCATTCTTTCTTTTTCTATTCTTAGCCAGCCTTCTGACGACATCCTTTCTTCTATTCTTTTAGTATCGTTTTAATGTAATATATATCATAAAATAATAAATCAGCCTTCTGAAACATGGAGTCAGATCCTTCGTCCCCTCCCTCAGTCAAGAACCCCTGTGAACACGGTCCCAAACCAGCAGATCTTCCCAGAGGTGGTAAATCAGATTTTGTGTTCCCTTTGCTCAGAGCTGCACCCCTCTGCCTGCGCACACTCTAAACTTGGGTTTGGGTTATTCAGGCAGCCCAGTCCTCCTGTGGATCAGTCCTGCTCCTGCTGAGCCTTTGCAGAGCAGTTTTCCTGAGCATTCCCACATTTGTGCCGGGCGCTTCCTTCGGGGACACGTTGCCATTCGCGTTTGTTTTCTGTTCCCTTTGGCTGCCTCTCGTTGCTCTCCTCCAGCAGCTCTGGCAGCAGTGAGTGGGGAGCTAATGACTTCAGAAGGTCCAATTTCATGTGAAGTTTATCTCCTCCTGACTGACAGCCCCGTGGATGCTTTCCAAAAGCTTCAGGTTGGTTTTCCTGATGTCCTCTTATGTCAGACACAAGGTTTATTCTCCTGCCAATACCCAGAAGGTTTGAATCACAGAAAGTGCCTGCCATGCTCTGCCTCTCCACCAGCTCTGAGGGGCATGTGGGCTATGAAATGGACACTTTCTTCCTTGGGGAAAAGAAAAGACACTTTATTTTAACAAGTTTGCTCCATCTGTGAGAGAGGAGTGAGAGAAACAGAGGTGAAAGAAAGACGTGGGAAAAACGTGAGCAAAATTGAGGCAAAGAAAATGAATGAAGGATTAATAAAAGTGAATGAAAAGAGGCAAAATGAAAAGAGATTTAAAAAGAGATCTTAGAATGTCCCATGCAAGAAGTGCAGACATCAAACCCTGATTTAGAGAATGTGGGAAGCTCAGGGAGGAACAGGGAGAGTGGAGAGGAGCCCAAAAGGATCCACGTGAAATGGAACCTTTGGGCCTGAGGTGATCCTGCTGCAGATTCCGGCTCCTGGGCTCAGCTGGGGCCTTCTTGGAGCAGATTTCGGGAATAAACTCTTCCCTGGCACAGATTCCCAGAGAGTTTGTGGAATGCCCATCCCTGGGAGTGTCCACAACACTTGGATGGGGCTTGGATCCATCTGGGACAGCGGAAGGTGTGGAATGAAAGGAGATTTAAGGTCCCTTCCCACCCAACCCATTCCACAATTCCATGGAACACAGGGAATTACTGAAGGCTCCCCACGCTCCCTTTCCTGTGGATGCAGAAGAAACCCAGAAAATTCTGCAATTCCTCCAGCCCCCCTTGGAAGGGTCACACAATAAAATAAGATAAAGGTGAGAGCCAAGGCAAACACAACGGGCCCACTCTCAACATTTATTCCTAGATATTTTTTTAGAAAAAGAAAATACAGACTAAGCACATAATGGACAAGACTTACTTAGCTCAGTCATTTTTTTCCCTCCCATGCACCACTTTGGAAAATAAATAGTTTTAAAAAATATGGAGGTTTTTTTCTCTTTGCAGTCCAAGGCCTGTGCATACACTCACAGCAAACCTTTAAGAGCTACATTTTTTCCTTTTTTTTTTTCCTGCTGTAATTATGGTCTCATTAAGATTCCAATAAAAAATAGTCAAGAAAACCATTTTTTTCTTTTTAAAATTTTTTTTTCAGCGAAAACAGAAGTGCCCACAGTGTCTCTCTCTACATGTTATGCTTTTAAAATATTTGCATTTGAAATTCCTCACTGCAAATAATTCCAAGCCAAATGTAAATATAACACTTAGATTACTCCCAGAAGAACATTCTTTTGACCATTAATCCCTCCAATTCGGAATCAAATTTTTCCCTCTCTCTTCTCTTTTTTTTTTCAAATTTTTTTCCCCCCAGGACTGTAATTCCACTGTATTGACTGGGTCCTGTGATGTGACAGGGGATGTGTGCTAGGGGAAATACCCAAATTTTAGAACCTGCTGGAGATCTCTTGGCTTCCTCTGCTTGATTTTTGTCAGGCTCTTACAGGACAGAGGTCCCAGAACACTGGGATGAGATTCCTGGCAGGATGGGGAGTGGATTATGGAGCTTCCTGGCTGGAGAAACAAGGTGTGACGTGCTCAGCCCCAGCGTGGAAGCAGAGCTCAACACAGAGCTGGAATGGGAACATTATCACTCCTACCTCCCACCTGCATTTCCCTGGGACACAGAAAAGTCAGGAGGAACCATCCCAACCCTCTAAGGCCAGGTTCCCGTGGAACACAAGCCTAAGGATTCCAGCCTTCTGCTTGAGCAAATCTTCTAAAAACGGAGCAAATCCTGCAGGAGGCGCAGCAAGGGTTGGAGCTTCCCAAGGATTTAAAGGAGAAGGGCTCTAAACTAAAAGAGGGTGGGTTTAGTTGGATACTGGGAAGGAATTGTTCCCTCTGTGGGTGGGGAGGGATGGGGATGGAATTCCCAGAGCAGCTGTGGCTGTTCCTGGATCTCTGGAAGTGTCCAAGGCCAGCTTGCAGCAGACTGGGGTGGTGGAAAATGTCCCTGGGGAACTGGATGGGGCTTTAAGGTCCCATCCAATCCAATCCAATCCAATCCAATCCAATCCAATCCAATCCAATCCAATCCAATCCAATCCAATCCAATCCAAGCCAATCCAATCCAATCCAATCCTATCCAATCCAATCCAATCCAATCCAATCCAATCCAATCCAATCCAGTCCAATCAATCCAATCCAATCCAATCCAACCCAACCCAATCCAATCCAATCCAATCCAATCCAATCCAACCCAATCCAATCCAATCCAATCCAATCCAATCCTATCCAATCCAATCCAATCCAATCCAATCCAATCCAATCCAATCCAACCCAATCCAATCCAATCCAATCCAATCCAATCCAATCCGATCCGATCCGATCCGATCCAATCCAATCCAATCCAACCCAATCCAATCCAACCCAATCCAAACCAATCAATCCGATCCAATCCAATCCAATCCAATCCAATCCAATCCAACCCAATCCAATCCAATCCAATCCAATCCAGCCCAATCCAATGCAATCAAATCCAATTGAATCCGATCTATTCCATTAGATCTATTAGATTGGTTTGGATTGGATTGGGTTGGATAGGATTGGATAGGATTGGATTGGATTGGATTGGATTGATTGGTTGGCTTGGATGATATTGGTTTGGAATGGTTTGGATTGGATCGGGTTGGGTTGGGCTGGATTGGATTGATTGGATTGATTGGATGATATTGGTTTGGAATGGTTTGGATTGGATCGGATTGGGTTGGGCTGGATTGGATTGGAAAGGATTGGGTTGGATTAGATTGGTTGGCTTGGATGGGACCTTAAATCCCATCCACTTCCATGGATGGGACCTTAAATCCCATCCAGTTCCACAAGGACGCTGTGTTTGTTGGGATTTGTGCGCAGCCATGGCCGTGTCCAGCAGAACATTCTGGAATATTTGAGCAGTGCTGGATGAAGATGGAGCTGCAGGCTCCATGGACAATGCACTTCTATGCGCTCCCAGCTCCCCCTCCCCTCAGGAAGATGGTTTATGAACTGTGTACAAATGTTTTCATTCAATGGCAGGAATGTTGTTTTCCTAAAATCGGGAATTAGGACTGGGGCTCATTTCAGGAATTAAGGTGTTAAGCCTCAGGAATCCAGCGGCAAAGACAGGCAGCATCCAGGGGCAGAAATGCCAGCCGGCAGGAATCTGGGTGCGGAGGCTCTGCAATGTTAATTGGCGCTTTTTTCTTTCCAAGATAGGTTTGTCCCGGTGCGTGGAAGGCGTTTTGTGCGCTCTCTGTCGAAGCAGCACTTGGAAAAAGGCCCTGAGGGATTTATTCCAGCCCTTGTGTTCGTTGGAAGCGCCGGGGCTGGCGCATCCTGCTTTGCCCGTGGATTTTTCCCGGTGGGAATGCGGCGTGGTGCTGCTGGCACCCGGCTGCCTCCCACCTCTGAGCCGGGCTGGAATGCAGGGAGCACAGACGGATCATCCCAGGAATGCAGTGGGTGTTTCCTTGGGTCTCGTTTCTGGGTTTTAATTGCCTCAAAAATAATAGCGAGCGCGATTCGAAAATACACAAAAAATAACCCAAAAAACCCAAACTGAAAAAAAAACCCCAAAACCAAACAACCCAAAAAAGATACGAAGCCGTGAAGGGGAAATTAATTTGTAAGATAATGCAGCAGATTGCAGCACCCTGAGCCAAAGGCCTGGGGCAGCTTTCCCCACCTCTCCTGCCCTGCCCTTGGCTGATGGGAATCTCCCAATTTCCCTCCTGCCAATCCTGCAGCTCCCACCCTGCTCCTGATGGGGACCCAGAGGGATCCCCTCGGTTCCTGACACAGCTCAGGCCTGACTCACTCACAGCTTCCTCTGCCAAATGCCCAAATTTCCAAAATTGGGATTTTAATGGCTCCATCAGCGCTGCATTTTGCATGAAGAACATACAAATAGATTAATATCTCATATAAACAGATTAACATCTCATACAAATAAATAAATATCACCTACAAATAGATAAATATCACCTACAAATAGATAAACATCACCTACAAATAGATAAACACCTCTACAAGGCATTTTTCTGATTTGTCTGCTCCTCTCTCAGGTCTCCACTGCGCCACAAATTCTTCCTTGACACAAATTCCATTTTCTCAATCATCAGCCAAGATCCGGAGCACAGTTTTAATACATTTGCAAATGCATCAAAGCTAAATCAGAGCAGCATTTCTCTGAAACTCCTGCTCAGGATTTTGGGCTGATTTTGGGTTTTCTTTTTTATTTTCTTGTGTCTGCAAAGGAAACATCAGCCTCTGTCCTCGACCCAGTGAGGATACAATCACAGGAGACTCCCTGAACTGGAGAGAAATCAAAGCCACTGGATTGGCCTTTATTTGGGGTCAGTAATTCCTGCCTGGCATCTCAGATACAATTGCAACATTTGCCACGAAAGCTTCTTGGGAAAGATAAACTGAATTTTCCTCAGCACTACAAAATGTATTCATTTGTTGTCAGCAGCAGAGATTACCCCTGTACACAGAGTCCAAGCCACCCTTTCCCGATTTCACTTCTCATTCCCAAGGAAGGATTTTCCCACCCTGGGATTCCTGTCCCACTGACCCATTTTTGCCTTGGAGGGTTTTTTTTGTGATTTTTTTTCCCCCTGCAGCTGCCCTGAGATGGAATTTAGGGGCGTCAGGGATAAATTTTCTCTGTGGATTTCATCAAGAGATCTGCAAAGGGGGAGAGGATTGAGGGTGGAACGAAGAAGAGCAGAACTTCACCCTGGTAGGTGAAGACACCTACCAAGGTTAAATTTTGTAAGCACCAGTAAGGCGGGTGGACAGCACGAGGATCCTGGTTTTATCCCCACACCAAGGCTGTTGGACAGGAGAGATTCCTGGTTTTATCCCCCCACCAAGGCTGGTGGACAGGAGAGATTCCTGGTTTTATCCTCACCAAGGCTGGTGGACAGGAGAGATTCCTGGTTTTATCCTCACCAAGGCTGGTGGACAGGAGGAGATTGTGGACAGGAAAAGATTCCTGGTTTTATCCTCACCAAGGCTGTTGGACAGGAGGAGATTGTGGACAGGAAAAGATTCCTGGTTTTATCCTCACCAAGGCAAGGCTGGTGGGCAGGAGGAGAATCCTGGATTTATCCTCCCCACAAGGGCAGTGCTGGTGGACAGGAGGAGATCCTGGTTTTATCTTCTCCCCAAGGCAAGGCTGGTGGACAGGAGGAGGCACTGGGGCAGCAGGGACTGTAAATCCAGTCTGTTCCCAGAGTTTACTCAACAGTGCAAACAAAAATAAACGGGTGTCAGCTCGCCTGCTTAAAGAGGCCATGAAAGGTGACACTGTGTCACTAATCCCTTGTTGCCATTCATTAAATACATCCTCTGGGCTGTTAATCTTCACACCTTCCTTTGGGGGCCACCAGGCAACAAGCTGGGAGGTCTTGACCATGGCAGAGGATGGCAGGAGATGCCGAAGGTCAGCCTGAATAAGCAAAAGCAGGAGCATTGGAATGGTAATAGGATCATGTGTGAAGAATGCACATTAAATATGATCAAACTGGCCAGGGTGGCTGCAGGAGGAGCAGCCCAGCTAAGGGGATATTGCAGAATGCCCAGAGAGGATATTCCAGAATGCCCAGAGAAATCTGATGAATCCAGATTCTCGCTGGTTCCCAAATGTGACAGAGCGCAGCCTTGGCCAAGCTGGGCATGGCAGCAAAGGTGGGAGAAGTATTGGGCTGATCATGTCCACAGTGAGTGTTTCTGCAATAGAAAACACCCAAAGGAGAGGAATACCTTGTTTAACCATGGCTCTTTATTCTGTTTTATGACACAGGATGCATCTCTGGCCGATACACTGGAGGCCAGGCTGCTCTAACGCTCTCAGCCTGCATTAACCTACAACTTCAATAAATACTGGCCAAATGAGACATGGGATGAATAACTCAAGTGACAAAATAATGTCAAATCCCACAGCTCATCTTCTACAAGCTGCCAGTTGTTTATTAACAATTAGATGCAAATATCTTATTCAGGTGCAGCAATGCATTGTGAGCAAGGAAAGTGGGGACAACTGGTCTTTGCTCTTTGCTGGAGTGTTTTGCTTACGAATCAGAAATCTGTGTCTTTTTAAGGATAATTCTAGAGAAATGCCCATGAAATCTTCGTGGTTTTGCTTCTCCATGAATCTGAGTGTTCAGATGGTTCCTCCTGGGAAAGAAATCCGCAAGTGAAATACAAATTATGGGCGAGCTTGTAGAGATTTGCAGCTGATCAAGCCCATCCTCCCTCCTGAGCTGCTCCAAGCAGAGCTGATCCTGCATGGTCATGGCAAGGAGGGGAATATTTGGTGTCGGATCTCAGGATCTCAGGACTGAGGTGCCGGGTCACCAAGACCACCCTTGGGGGGCTCGGGAGTCCTGGAATGTTCCAGAAGTGTCTGGTGGCTGCACTTTGACCCTACACAGGAGACGACACCTGTATGAGGACAGGAGGGTTTCACCGGGGTGAATGGTGAAGGGATTGGTTAATTAGAGAGTGAGACACAGGGTTTAGGATTTCTGTACAGGGGGGTTTAGAGAAGTAAGATGGAGGAATTGGGGCGTGTCCTGTCCTTCTGCTTCTTCTTCTTCTCCTCCATCTTCTGTGGTGATGGTGGCACTTTTAGATTGGTTATTACTGAAAGTGCACCCAGCAATAAGAATAAATGGTATTGGGGAAAAATGATAAATATTGTACACGTAACAATGGGTATAAAGATAGGTGACCGCCCGGAGGGCAGCACAGTGTGCTCATGGCTGGCTGCTGAGCAGAGCTCTGTCGGGCTGAAAGAAAATCTTTTAGATAAACAATTAATAAACATAAAAACCGAAAGAAGAACTGAAGCCTCTTCTCGTCCTTCGATACGCGGGCTGCCCCAAGGCCACCCCGGGCCTTTCCAGGCCCTTCAAACAGCCGAGAAAACCCGACAATTTGGGACTACAAAGCTCCAGCAGATAAATTCAGCTGAGGTTTGAAGCGCTCACACCAATCTGCAAGGCAGGGATTCAGCTCAAATTCTTTCCAGTGTTGTGTCACCACACAATTCTCCACAGGTGCTGCTGTTGGTGGTGTTTGATGGTAAATAACCCGAGCAAGTGGATGTTTTGTTACAACAATCTCTTGCTCCACTGGTTTGTCCCTGGATTTCTGCGCTGAAGTTACAGTGCCCTTGTCTGGAAATGAGGCCTCAACACAAAACAGACAAAAAAAAAAAATAAAAACAACACCTGGGAAGGAAGAAATCATCCAGCCTGTGTCATCAGCTAAGAGTCTGGGTGTTATCCCATTTTGTGGTAACAACATCTGTCTAGATGGCAGCCCAAGGATCTGACATTTTATGGGTGAAGGGGGGAGCATTTTGGGATCTCTTGTTTTATTTTGCTTTTTTTCCCCCATCCAGATTAATTGTCCTGCACGTTGGTCCCATCACTCTTTGTGGTTTTGTCCCACAAAACAGGCAGGAAATAAGATATTTAGAAGAATTAAATCTCTCAGTTGGCTCACAATGATGGCAACCCCCAAAAGAATGGGCCCAGAGGAGAATCACCCTGTTTTTATCACACAAAATAAGATATTTAGAAGAATTAAATCTCTCAGTTGGCTCACAATGATGGCAACCCCCAAAAGAATGGGCCCAGAGGAGAATCACCCTGTTTTTATCACACAAAATAAGATATTTAGAAGAATTAAATCTCTCAGTTGGCTCACAATGATGGCAACCCCCAAAAGAATGGGCCCAGAGGAGAATCACCCTGTTTTTATCACACAAAATAAGATATTTAGAAGAATTAAATCTCTCAGTTGGCTCACAATGATGACAGCCCCCAAAAGAACAGGCCCAGAAGAAAACCACCCCGTTTTTGTCACACAAAATGGGCAGGAAATGAGATATTTCGAAGAATTAGCTGGAATTTGGAATTTAGCAGCGATCAAGCTGCACAAGGGAGAGGTGGAGAGAGGGTGCAGTGGCTCAGTGACCCTGTGGTGAGAGATGGGGAATTTTCCTGCAGGATCCAGCGTCATTCCAAGGTGGCAATGACCCCTTCCCCGGAGCAGAGATGGGATCCAGACCCCAGACACGGGATGGCCCCAGCTCTGCCACAGGGCCATGGAATTCCTGGGATTTGCACAGCAGGACGTGTTGGTGCACGTGCTTTGCCACCAAAATGTTTCTGTGCTCATTTTAACAACAAAAAAAAAACCCCCCAAACAAGCCCCAAACCCAGAGTTCTGTTGCATGGGGCCCTATTTACTGTTTATCTTTGCTGAGAACATATGGTTCCACTTTCTTGGGCTGTTGGTCTCCAGGGTTAATGACATCTGACCAGATGGCCCAAAGCAAAGAGTGATGGGACCAACGTGCAGGACAATTAATCTGGATGGGGGAAAAAAAAAGCAAAATAAAACAAGAGATCCCAAAATGCTCCCCCCTTCACCCATAAAATGTCAGATCCTTGGGCTGCCATCTAGACAGATGTTGTTACCATCTGGGCAGATGTTAAGTGGAGCCTTTCTGTTCCCTTTTTTTCCCCCCATCGAAATGCCCCAAAATGTAAATAGTAGACACAAAAACATTTATAAATGATGCTGTCTTTTTTCCCCCCGCTGTTGTCTCCACGGCACTTCCAGCTCGGCTTTTAAAGGTTTTTCCAGTGACACACTCCCAACGTGTCCAGTGACAAATGATGTAACGTGTTGCTGGCCCAGGGGGGCTGTGCAGGGGAGCCCTGGCTTTCATTACATTTTGCACGCAAACGTTTTCTCTCTCGCAAACCCCTCCAGCCCAGGGTGCCAGGGCAGCACCAAAATCCCACAAAAATTGCCACAAAAGGGCTGCAACTCCCTCTGAGCTCGCTCTCTTGTGGGATGGGTACCCCTGGGAGATATTCCACACTGGAAACACTGAGGGAATGTGGCACCCAGCTCATTAAACTGTCCCTGCATTTCCAGAAATATCTTCAGAATTATCTACAGAAATATCCTGTATTTCCAGAAGTATCTACAGAAATACCCTGTATTTCCAGAATATCTTCCTGGGAGATATTCCACTCTGGAAATCCTGAGGGAATCTGGTGCCCAGCTCATTAAACTGCCCCTGTATTTCCAGAATTATCTTCATGTATTTCCAGAATATCTTCCTGGGAGATATTCCACACTGAAAGCCCTGAGGGAATCTGGCACCCAGCTCATTAAACTGCCCCTGTATTTCCAGAAATATCTACAGAAATACCCTTTATTTCCAGAATATCTTCCTGGGAGATATTCCACACTGGAAACCCTGAGGGAATCTGGTGCCCAGCTCATTAAACTGCCCCTGTAGTTCCAGAAATATCTTCAGAATTATCTACAGAAATATCCTGTATTTACAGAATATCTTCAAGATTATCTACAGAAATACCCTGTATTTCCAGAATATTTTCCTGGGAGATATTCCACCCTGAAAGCTCTGAGGGAATCTGGTGCCCAGCTCATTCTGCATTTCCAGAAACCAGGAGCAAACAGCTCAAACACCAGCTCTGGCTCTGGAAAACGCAGCCTCCACCCTGGCAATGCTTTGTTTGGGGCTTGTTTTCAAGTTCCAGCGGTGTCACTGAAAGGAAAGGTTTCCTTTGAGTCCCTGGCTGGGGCTTTATGCCCGTGACACCGAGGGCAGATAGAGCTTTGCTGAAAGAAGAGTGCTTTTTGGAGCGTTGCTTATTTGGTTTGGGGCACTAATATAAACTGTGCTGGCAAATCCTTTCTCCTGTAGGCAAAGGTTAAGTAGTCCATTGATTTAATTGGCTTAAAGTTAAGTAGGTGTCTACAAGATTAGAGCCCGAGAGCAGCCCTTCATTTCAAGCTGGCTTCCTTCTTCCTCTGACATCACAAAAAAAATCTTCAGGGAGCTTTTTTTCCTTCCCCAGCTTTGAAACTTCAACGTTATCTTTCGTCAGCATCTCAGAAGTTGGCAGAAAGATGCAAAAGAAAGAGGTTTTAGGATATTTTCATCTCCCTCTGGCTTCGTTGCTCGTGCAGCCTCACAAGCAGCAGAAGACACATTTGTCCTGCACCACCACCACATCTGAGGGAGCTCAAGGAGCAGCTCGGCTTTTTTAGACTCAGCTTGGTATTTTAAATGCTGAATTCAAAGTTTTCAACCGATTTTTGTGCTGTTTGCCCAGGTTTTATAGGCTGGCTGCAGAGAGGATTCCAGGGAAATTGGGATATAAAATGGGCAGAGTGTCCCAGGCTCCTTGAGATCCTTCTCCCTGGAGGAGCAGCCACCGTCCCATGATTTCCACGTGGAAACAGTGAAGGTTTGGGTAAGTTTTTACTGTAAAGAGCCTCTCAGCCCAGTGCCTCCTCCACACACTCATCACCCAGCCACCCAAATCAGTATTTTGGGACTGGGAGCACTGCTGTGGGCGTCTGGAGCTTCACTGCTGGAAAACACAAAGGGTTGAAGCAGAAATCAGAGTCCAAAAGATGAAGAAAAATTACTTTGAATGATCTTCTGTGTATTTTTCTACCTATTTGAGTCTGTGCTTCCTCTCTGTCAAAAAACCTCCTGAATCAAAACCCTCCCAGCATCATCTCCAAATGAAGCAGTAATTGGAAGACATCTGCTTCAAGTTGGAAGGAAATTATTTTAAAAAACCCTCTCCTTTCTATTTTTGGTAATTTCTTAATACTCCAGAAGCCTTTTGGATTATACATGTTTATTACAGATGTTTGCAATGCATACCTGCCTCCCTGGAGCACATTTAATATTCATATATTAGATTATATGATTAAATCTTTATTGGAGACATCTTCTAGCACAATTTTCCATGGCAGGATGTTTGGAAGAGCAACTGAACATGAATTTAGGGCTTCAAAGATCCTTCCTTGTTATTCATTGTCCTGTTTAGGATGGAAATATTGGATGAAGAAACAGGTGGGAATCTCCTCTCCACAGGCAGCGCCACTCTCTCCAAAGGGAATTCCAAGGACACTTCAAGGGGGTGAAAGCAGCTCCATCCAAGATTCCCACTGAAATCAGGGCACTTTAATTCATCCACTTGTGCTTTAAGCTCTTCAGAACGGGAACAGAGTTTCCTTTCTGTTCCCACAACCCCCACCAAAAGGAAATTCTGTTTGTCTCTCTCTTAAACACTTTCAGTAAATGTAATAAATGAAAAAAAATAAAATGGAGAGGTCTGGGAGAGAACAGAGATTAGGTTTTCATAGGTATTGAGATTTTCAAGATGCAGATAAATGCAGCTTGGTTTTGGGATATCAAATGGGTTGGGTTGGGGTTGGTATTGGGATCTCAGATGGGTTGGGTTGGTATTGGGATCTCAAATTGGGTTGGTTTGGGGTTGGTGTTGGGATCTCAGATGGGTTGGGCTGGTTTGGGGTTGGTGTTGGGATCTCAGATGGATTGGGTTGGGTTTGGTTGGTTTTGGGATCTCGAATTGGGTTGGTTTGGGGTTGGTGTTGGGATCTCAAATGGGTTGGGTTCGGTTGGTATTGGGATCTCAGATGGGTTGGGCTGGTTTGGGGTTGGTGTTGGGATCTCAGATGGGTTGGGTTGGGTTTGGTTGGTTTTGGGATCTCAGATGGGTTGGGTTGGGTTGGTATTGGGATCTCGAATTGGGTTGGTTTGGGGTTGGTGTTGGGATCTCAAATGGGTTGGGCTGATTTGGGGTTGGTGTTGGGATCTCAGATGGGTTGGGTTGGGTTTGGTTGGTTTTGGGATCTCAGATGGGTTGGGTTGGGTTGGTATTGGGATCTCGAATTGGGTTGGTTTGGGGTTGGTGTTGGGATCTCAAATGGGTTGGGCTGATTTGGGGTTGGTGTTGGGATCTCAGATGGGTTGGGCTGATTTAGGGTTGGTGTTGGGATCTCAGATGGGTTGGGTTTGGTTGGTTTTGGGATCTCGAATTGGGTTGGTTTGGGGTTGGTGTTGGGATCTCAAATGCGTTGGGCTGGAAGGGATCAAATTCCAATTCCAAAGCTCTGCCATGGGCAGTGACACCTCCCAGGAGCTCCATCCCACCTGGTGGCTGGACTTGGTGATCCTGAAGGCCTTTTCCCACCTGGAGGAGCCCAGGTGCAGGTGTGAGGGGATGTGAGGTGCAGGATGTGCTCGGGGTACATTCCTCATTCCCACTTGGCAAACCCTGGGGCTGGCAGTGCCTCCAGTCACGTAGGGTGGGATTTCCCTGCCAAAAAGAACGGGAGCTCTGACTGGAACCTGCAGATCCCTTAATGCACAAATTACCCATTAAATGAGATAAGAGCAGAGCAATCCCTGCTGGAATGAGAGCTGGGTGTTTGTGTAAACACTGGGATCTGAGCTGGGAACATCTGTGGGATGGCCACTCCACTTTCCCCTTCCAGCTGTTTGGGCTGTGGGATGGACACTCCACTTTCCCCTTCCAGCTGTTTGGGCTGTGGGATGGACACTCCACTTTCCCCTTCCAGCTGGCACTTGGAAGGGCTCTGCTAATTGCTTATCTCCTTCTCTTATCTGCTCACCTCCCCCATGCTCTCCGGTGCGGTTGTTAAAGGGGTTTTCAACTGTGCAAAGCCCTGACAGAGACAGGTTCAAAAACCCAGAATAAACACCCCCGGGGGTTGTCTTTTCCCTGTTTCCTCAGCTGATTATCTGAGAACAATCAGCCTGCACCGTGCTTTCTTTGGATCGGCCGTGCCCTTACGGAGTTCCAGGGGAATGCAAAATGAGCATGCATCGTGTTGGAGCAGGCAGAGGCTGCTCGGGGTGGCTGAGGAGCTGAGCGCTGGATTTCCCCTCCTGCCCGGGCAAGGGGGTCATAAATCCATCATTTTATAATTTAATGCATTTGACCACATGGATCTCCCTGAAAAAAAGCCATGGAATGTTTGGGTGGAAAAGGACCTTAAAACCTGCCGTGGGCAGGGACACCTTCCACTGTCCCAGGTTGCTCCAAGCTGGCTTTGGACATTTTTACACTCTGGTTCCATTTTGTCCCCTGTATGAAAAGAGAAAATTCTTGGATCTCAGAATACTTTCTGTGTTGGGAATAATCCAGCCTAAGAGTGTCCAGTAATTCCACGTTCAACACAAATTCCAGGGCAGTTCCAGGATGGAATTTTACTTTGTTCTTTACCTATTCCCCATTTCATCTCTAACCAGAAGAGAGCAGCCATCCCACCCGCCATCCCATCATAAATCCATCATTTTATAATTTAATGCACTTGGCCACATGGATCTCCCTGGAAAAGCCATGGAAATATGGAATGTTTGGGTGGCAAAGGACCTTAAAACCTGCCATGGGTAGGGACACCTTCCACTAGCTCAGGTTGCTCCAAGCTGGCCTTGGACATTTTGACATTCTGGACAGCCTGGTTCCATTTTGTTCCCTGTGTGAAAAGAGGAAATTCTAGGACCTCAGAATAGTTCCTGTGTTGGAATAAACCAGCCTAGGAGTGTCCAGGAATTCCAGGTTTAACACAAATGCCAGGGCAGCTCCAGGATGGAATTTCACTTTGTCCTTCACCCATTCCCCATTTCATCTCTAACCAGAAGAGAGCAGCCATCCCACCAGACTGGGGATTTAAAGGAATAAGCTTGGATTGCTTTTGGAGCAGACAAACAGAGCTGGAGCACGGAGGGAGAAATGAATTTAAATGCTTTTTGTGTTTATTTGACTTAAGCAGGTCCATTTTCCCTGCACCAACCCACGGGTGCTTCCTGGAGAAGCCAGACTTCCCCAGCCATTCCTGTGACAGGCTGCATCAGACAAAATAAATTAACAAAAATTTAATTAGTTTGTAGCATTCCTGTCAAAACTGACAACTCAAACACGGGGAAAAGATCATGTTTTTCCCCGGGGAACATTTTTTATTTCTTTTTTTTGCTCCCTGTCTGAGGGGGAACACGGAGTTGCCGAGCTATTTTTGGGTTTTACATGGCCCACTGCTTCCTGTGCTGTGGGAGGGTTCAGGAGTGAGGCCATAAAGGAATTGAATTTCCTTCTCTCCCTTCAGGACTGTGGATATGGACCCTGTGCTTATTTACATTCTCCCTGACAGGTTTTCCTGCGATCCCCACGGGATCCTTGACATGGATTTCCATCACACAAGGTCCTTTCCAAGGATTGTGTCTTGGTCCTGGCCTAGCTCCTGGATAGAAATACATGGATGGATATCTGAGGAATAACTCAGCTGAATTTCCTACAGCCAGGAAGAATTCCCCTCAAAAAAAATCCCAAAATATCAGAACCAGAATTTATTGACAACATATTCACATCTCCCACTTTCAAACCCATTTCCCATCTCCTTGCCAGTTAATTGTGGTGACAATTGTTAATTGAGGTGGCAATGGTTGGATGTCACAGTGAAACTGAGGTGATAATTGTTGGATGTCACAAACAGTGAAATATCAGAGAAATAGAATCATATTATAAATGTAATATATAGAAATATATTATATCTATATACATAAAAATATATATTGTGGTGACAATTGTTGGATGTCACAAGCAGTGAAATATCAAAGAAATACAATTATATTATAAATATAGTACATAGAAATATATAAATATAATATATATTTATATATTATAGATATATTATATATTGTGGTGGCAATTGTTGGATGTCATAAACAGTGAAATATCAGATAAATATAATAATAATATGAATATAATATATAGAAATATATAAATATAAATATATATAAAATAGGTATATATTGTGGTGACAATTTCTGGATATCACAAGCAGCGAAATATCATAGAAATAGAATAATAATATAAATATATTATGTAGAAATATATAAATATTATATATCTAAAAAATAAATATATATTATATAGAAATTGATATAAAAGTATATATTATAAAGAAATATAAAATAATATCAGAAATATAATGCCCCAAATGCAGTCCTGGGAGATGTCTTGCAGGGAGGATGTAATTCCAGAGGAGCTCCCACATCCTGGTCTGGCACAGAGCAGGGGAAGCTGTTGTGGTTGGAGCAGCAGCGTGCTGGAATCAGCTCAGTAATGATTTTGGGCCTTGAAAGCAGCTACTAATTACTTTAATTAAACAATTATCCAGGAGATCAAATATATAGCAAATAATAAATCTTGCAGGTTGGGAGTATCATGCATTTCCCACAGATAAGCATCAGTGAAATATAATAGAGTTGAGTGTTATTGTTAATTTTGACTTGGGGCTTACAAATCACAGCTCCCCTGAGCTCTGCAAGATCCAGGTAAAGCAAGAAATCCAAGTAAAACCTCTTTAATTCTTGTTTTCCAAAGAAAACCTTGCCTTTGGTTTCCATCTCACCAACGGTGGTGGGGGAAGGTCTGTCTGGGATGTCAGTGACTCCCCCTGTCTCTGCTGGAAAAAAATAGAGTTTAATTCATCATTTGAAGGATTTCTGTGGTGCTGCTGGCAGCTCCATCCTCAGGGAATCCTCTCCTCCAGGAGGAATCAGGAGAGGATTCTGCACTGGGTGTGGAATGAGGGAGGGAGACGAAACACAGGAATGCTCCCCTCCAAGCAAACTTCCGGAGTTTAGACAATGATATTTACCCCAAAAGGGAGGCCCCAAATCTCTGCTCCTGCCCTGAGTGCCCAGTGCCATTTTTTGGGCCACTCTGGCAGAACCACCCCCCTTTCCCAGCCCTGCCCAGGTGTGGAGCTTGCAAAGTCACAGAACAGAATGACTGCGTCAAAACTTAATTAATTCCATGCATCTCATGAAATCAGTAATAATCCCTGGGCCCTGAGTGTTTCTTACAGGATTAATTCCTGGGTCTGAGCCAGCAGCTTCCCTGTCTGCCCAGCTCAGGCCCAAAGGAGAACACTTCCAAGTCAGAAACCAGGGGCTGATTTGTGACACGTCAGGAATATCCAGGGAAAAACGATGGGAAACTATCCAGAAACCATGGAGGATGGAAATCCATCTTCTGCTTGGGAAGGAGAGGTGAATAACTCTTGGAAACCCAACACATTTCACCTTCCCCCCTTGGCTCCAAAGCCTGTTCCAAGGTGGAAGATCAGTAGTGTGCAACTGAAGGAATTCCATATAAAATAGGAAAGGGAACAGATTTCCAGGAGCAGCAATGGCACCAGAGGGGAGCCACTGCCTGTCCTGCACTGAGGGAACATTTATTCAGCAATTAGGTTGTAATGGCAAAACTCTCAAGGCAGTGCTGGGCAGAAAGTCAAAATCCACATTTTAAGGCGATGTTTTAGGTGCTCTACAATGCACAGGAGCCTGAATGATTTTTCTTTCTCTGTAACTCAAGAATTTGTCTTCCTACAGAGCAGATAAATGCAGACATCCCATAAAATTCATTTAATTCAGCTTCTCCTAATTTCCCACCTGAACCCCAGAGATGGATGGTACAATGTCACTGTAGGGTGTTCACTCTAAAATTGAAAAGGTTTTGAGTTGAATTACATTCCTTAAATTAAAGACTTGAGGTGAAACAAACAACTAGGTTTTTTAAGTAAAACCAAAAAAGCAGGAATCAGGAGCACAGTGATTGGTTTCAAGTTTAAATCAGTGTTTGAAGGATTCTCCTATTATTCTCCTATTGTGGAATCAGGGATTTTCCACAGAATCCCAGAATGGTTTGGGACTGGGGAAACCTCAAACCTCTCCCCATCCTTTGCCACGGGCAGAGACAACTTCCATGATCCCAGGCTGCTCCAGGGTGGCCTTGGACACTCCAAGGATGACAATGTGGAATTCAGGAGGTGTCCAATGGCTCAGAGCTGCTCATTCCATGGAATATTTTACCTGGCAGGGCATCCAAAGCCCTGCAGGTGCTGCTGTGCTGTGCTCAGCTCACCTCCCTCAGGGACTGTGCTCAGGAAGGGTCTGACTCTCATCAGCTTTGCCCTAAACTTCATTTCTTGCAAATTTAATACAAATGCAGCAAGAACAAGGCCCAGCTCAGCTGCTCTGGGGCTGCTCCCTGCACTGAGGGCAGGACTTGGCCCAGGACACAGGAATTACTCCTGGGAGATGAGCTGTGCAAAGAAATAGGAGTGTGAAGAGCTGAGAAATCTCTTTGTAACTCCTCAGCTTCCTGTTAACCAGGAATATTGACACAAGCAGCTCTGCAGAGTGCCGAAACCTGCGAGTTTGGAGTGCTGGAAAGCGCTGGGGTTTTAATAAAAAATAAAATAATCCTTAAAAAGAGTGTGAAAACCCCAGAATCTGGGGAGTAGATGGCAAACTGAGCTGCAGAGCAGGGAGATGGCTGTAGGTCCCATTCCCTCCCCAGCCCTTGTTTGTCCCTGCACTGCAGCCAATGCAGAGGGAAAAGGAGGGGGGTGCATTGCCATGAAAGCTTCCCCCCATCCTTTTTTCTCCTCTCTCTAATGCTGCCCCTGATATATTAAGCTGCATTCCAGCCAGCTTCAAGGACATGTTTCTGAATCCCATTCAAGATGCTGACAGCCCCTGAAGGTGTGAGAGGAAACATGCCCTCAGATGGACTGCATTTATTCGTCTGCTTAGACCTTTAATCTGACATGTTTAGCAAAGCCTCTGCAGCGCTGCTGAGAACGTTCCAGCAGAAGAAAGGAGGAGAAGCAGGATTCAGGTGTTGCCTCTGGAGGTTGTTGTGGTGTTGGTGGGGCAGGCTCCAAAGCTGACAAGGAAAGAGCAGTGCCAGCCAAGGAATGGAGTTCTCTGCTGCTGCTGGGCTGGGCAGGCTGCCCTGACTATAAAACTGGTTTTACTGGTCTTTACTGGGCAGTTTTGCCACGTGGACCCCCAAAAATGCCCACAAGCTCCTTCACAACCTCTATTGCAAATGGTACCACGTCTGCTCTTGAGTCTATTCCACCCTTGAGGGCCACAGAGCCCAGTTTTCCTTCTTGACCCAGTGGAATTACTTTGTGCAGATCCTGAGCTTAGACTCGAGCCAGATAAGCCTTGTGGCAGATAAGGGCTCCTGTCCTTGCTCTGCACAGAAAATGCTGAAATCCTGCCCACTCTGAGGAGAGATCTGCTGATTTCCAGCAGCAGAAGGGCAGCTTTCCAGTCCTGGTTTTAATCCATCAGAGATCTCCTGCAAACAGCTGCCTTTTATTTATTTTCTTCTTTTTTTTCCTCTCTTTTTTCTTTCTCTTGTTGGGACTAACTCAGTGTCTTTCTCCTTTTATTTTTTTTCCTGTGCAGAGAATCTCTATTTGCTGTGTCTTGGTGAAGTCCCAGTTCTTCCTATTTCATTTACATCAACATCACTCAAGACTTAGTCACCAGCCTTAAATGGTGTTGACTTAACATGGGCTTAAACAGAATAAAAAATGACTCATCACTGTGTGAGGGATTTCTGAGGCTGAGCAAAGGGGAGAAAGTGGAACAGCTTAATCCTTAACTTCTTCAAATCCTTCTTTTCTCTCTCCTGCTGAAATGGGAGGAGGGAATTCCCTGTGGTGCTGAAGCTCTGAGGATGGGAAAAAGGGGTCACTTTGCAAAATACAAAATGAAAAGAAACTTTAATCACTGTGATAAGATTCTCCTTAAAAACGTTCAGTTCTGCCCTGAGGGCCCTGCTGCAGCACATTCATCATCACAGGGACCTTGAGCTGTGCTAAATTGTAAAACTGTATTTGTAATTGCAGTTACAAATTCCATGTGGTGCAATGCTGATGGCACAGCAGCGGGGACACAAAACAGTTCTGAGGGGGCTCAGATCTGCTGCATTTTGGAGAAGATCTTAAAAGTGAAAAAAACGCGTAACTCCCGAAAAATCCATGCCAAAATAACTTTAAACCTGACCCAAGGAGATGATGTCCCAGCAGTGGGGACACAAGGACTTGGGGACAGTTTGGAGGGCCTCAGGCCTTCCCTCAGGCCTGCTCTGTTTTGGAACAGGTTTTATAAAGGAAAGAACAATCCCTAACTTCTGAGAAATCCAAGCCAAAATAATTTTAAAGCCAGGCCCAAGGAGATGAAGGCCCAGCAATAGGGGCACAAGGACTTGGGGCAATTTGGGGGCCTCAGGCCATCCCTCAGGTCTGCTGCATTTGGGAGCAGATTTTAAAGGGGAAAACAATCCCCAGCTCCTGCAAAATCCTGTGGATAAATAACATTAAATCCTGGCCCAAGGAGCTGATACCACAGCAATGGCGATATAAGGATTTGGGGCAATTTGGAGGGAGACATTCAGGGGGAGCTCAGGTTAAATAACATCAAAGCCTGGCCCAAGGAACTGAAGGCCCAGCAATGGAGACACAAGGACTTGGGGCAGTTTTGGGGGGTCTCAGGCCTTCATTCAGGTCTGCTCTATTTTGAAGCAGATCTTAAAGGGGAAAAAAACCCCTAACTCCTGCAAAATCCATGCCTAAATGATTTTAGAGCCTGGCCCAAGGAGGTGATGGCACAGCAATGGGGACATAAGGACTTGGGGCAGTTTGAGGGCCTCAGGCCTTCCCTCAGGTCTGCTGTATTTGGAGCAGATTTTAAAAGGGAAAAAAACTCCTAAGTCCTGAAAAATCCATGCCAAAATAACTTTAAAGCCTGGCCCAAGGAGATGATGTCCCAACAATGGGGACACAAGGACTTGGGGCAGTTTTGGGGGCCTCAGGCCTTCCCTCAGGTCTGCTGTATTTGGAGCAGATTTTAAAAGGGAAAACAATCCTTAACTCCTGCAAAATCCTGTGGCTAAAAAAATCTTCAAACCAGGCCCCAGAGAGCCCAAGGTGTCCCTGCCATGGTGCCACAGCTTCTCTGGGGACAGCAGGGCTGTGGGGTGCCCAAAGTGGAGCCCCTTTGAGCACACAGAACCTGGTGGCAAATCCTTCCCAGGGGCTGGAATTTGGCAGCCAGAGCCAAATCCACATTATCCACATCATCATCCAAGAGCAGCCACTCCAGCTGCTGACGACAGCCAGGCCTCAGATCTGCACTTTGCTCCTTTCTGTGGAGCAGGGAGACGGATCAGAGGACACCCCCCAAGCCTTTGAGGAGCATCCAGCTCGGGCTGGAGAGCCCCATGACTTCACTGCGAGCGCCGCTCGACGTCTGGAATAAAGAGACAGACAGAAAAAAGCACCTTTGGAGCCTTTAAGGCTAATTAAGGAGTGCATCAAAAGAGAAAGAAAAAAAGGAGAAAGAGAGAGGGAGAAAGATACGTTTGGCTGACTGTGAATGAATCTTATAAAATGGAAATGGGAAACATGTGCAAACACTTTAAATATTTTTGCCCCTGCAAGATACTTGAAGACTTCCCTTGTAAAACAAATAGGGAACAAAATAAAACCAGGTTTCCTTCAGTCAGCACATAATCATTTTCATGTTAATTTTTATCTTGTTAACCCAAAAATCTATTAGAAGAAAATTATCTGCCTGAAATCTGGCTTGTGACTCACGCTAAGTGGTTCTGATATTTTGAGAAAATAAATCTTTACACTGTTTACACAAGTCTATCTGAAATTACAGTGTGTAAAAGAAATAATGGTTTCGAGTGACCATAGGTGACAAATGATCAGGCTTCTGATGTTATTCCCCTTGGCCTTGGCTGCAGGGGAGGTTTTTTCCCTTTTCTTTTAATCCCTTCTCGTTGTAACAATGGCAAAGCACACCCAGAGCTAAATGCAAAACTAATTGAACATAATTCAACAGTAAAATAGTGCTGTGAATTCTGCCCGGTGCTGAATGGTGAGATCCAGCCATAATTAAAAAGGGCAGAAGAGTAATTTAATTACAGACCTATCCTTAATTGTGAGAAGCCTCCCTGCTCTTCATGCCAAGTTGTGTTACCAAAGGGTTTGGATTTTAGAAAAGATCATTTGCACAATGAGAGCAAGATGGTTTTGAATGGAATCATGGAATCATGGAATTGTGGAATCATGACATCACAGAATCACAAAATCAGAGAATATGGAAAGGACCCACAAGGATGATCCAAGTCCAACTCTTGTCCCTCCACTCCAATGTTTCATAGCTGTCACCTTAATTTTTAACTTTTTCTAAACAGGCCCATTGACTGCCATTAAAAGGAGAATTAAAGTTCTTTCAGGATTTAAACATTCCTGTTTCTCCTCACGGATACCACCAGTCTCCACACATTCCTTGTGTCATTCCTGAAATACAGTACAACAATAATAATAATTCAACATCTGTGGCTAATCCTGCAAGCCAAAGGCTATAATTAATTCTAACCCCTTTCTTCTGCTTGAATTTCAGCAGCATAAAATAACAGGTAGAAGGAGATGTTCAATAGGGAGAAATCTGGATAAATACACAGAAGTTCATTAGTAAGAACAAATGGTGTGTTTTGGCTGGAAAACGTCTTTTTGGGGTAAAGAGAAGGAAGCAAATGAAATGCAACCTGGGCATTTTATTCCAGGATTTGAACTTTCCATATTTTGCCCTGAATTGCTTTATTAGCTAAAGCTCTGGGAGGACAATTATTGAGTGGTTTATATTGAAGTTATTACTTAAATCCCCTTAAATTCATCGTGGGCAGCTTGGAAATCTGCCTTGGTTCTGGGATTCCTGAGGAGGGCACAGACTGCAGGCAAAAGCTGCTTTTTAGCTTTTTTTTTGTTATTTTGCAAATTTCTTCCACTTCAGCCCTACCAGTTATCAAAACTTTTACAGCTGAGTTTTGCTTTTTGAAGGGAATAAAATCCTTCCCATCCCGCTTTGCGAAGTTCATTCCCATGCCAGCTTTTCCATCCTCTGGCTTTGAGTCTGGCAAAGTTCATAAATAAAAAATAAATAGATAAATGCCTCTGCTTGAGGCTGAAACCCTGGGAAGGGCAGCCAGTCCTAGCATCCACCTGATGGGATTGATGCAAAGATTCTCTCTTTATCCAGATTGGGAAGGAACACATTGGCACAGACTGGCAGGGAGAAAGGTTGGGAATAAATATTTAAATGGTACCTTGGAATTCCCAGAAGGGTGAGAAAAGCAGGAAGGGCTTTTGCCACCCACTGGGATGGGACTGGAGGGGGAAGAGGAGATGCACATGAGTGGAGCTCAGGCTTGGAGCCCGAAATCCTTTCGGGAATTTTCTCCCCTGTTTAAAATCTGTGCCCTGGCTGGGCACTCTGGAGCCATTTCACAGGAATAACCCCAGGAATTCTCCCAGGTGAGACAGGGCAGAATCCACAGGGAAAGCCCAGCAGGTGCCTTTGCTGGTCAGGGATTTCCCCCTGCTGAATGGGGCTCTGGATTAAAGCAGCTCCAGAAATCCAAGGTTTCCTCCTCATGTGCATTTCCCATCCCATCCCATCCCATCCCATCCCATCCCATCCCATCCCATCCCATCCCATCCCATCCCATCCCATCCCATCCCATCCCAAGCCTTGTTGGATCCATGGGAGTGCCACAGCTCAGGGGACAGCTCAGAATCCTTGAGGAATGAACAAAACCTGGATTCCAGTGGGACAAGGGCAGGAATCGCCATTTATTGGAAATCAGCTGCAAAGACTGCAGAATTCTGAGGTGACAGGGTTTGTTTTGTGGCACTAAACAACATCCCAGCCCAGCAGGGCCAGGCAGGCTGAGGGTGATCCCCAGACCATTCTGGGATGGCATTTTTGGGCTGTTCCCAACAGCAGAACTTCCCAGGAATGCTGGAGGAGGGGGAGCTGCCCACCAGGCCACAGCAATAACCGGCTTTGCTTTGGGATTCACATCTCCCACCACAACAAGCAGCACTCCCAGCTGGGCAGCTGGCACCAAAAACAGCTCCAGGAAACCCAATCCCACTCAGCAAGGGGAAAAGATTCCTGTTGGGAAAACAGGGAGAAGCTCCTGCCCTAAAATCCTGCCCTTCCATCCCTCCACAGGTACCTGCTGGGCTTGTTCCCTCCAGGTGTTTGAGGGTTTAAAATACACAATAATTTCACCGAGAGGAAAACCCAGGCTGGGCCCCACCACAACATCAGCCACAGAATTATACCCTGTGCTTCCTGCAGCAAGGAGAATTTGCTTCTCCATTACCCAAAAACGACACAGCTGAGCTCCGTGGCTTGAAGTTAACATCACTTGGAAACACGAGGAGGAATGATTGAAGGATTTTAGCAGTGAATTGCAGTGATTCTGTTCATGAAGTGTCTTGGTGGCTGTTAAAACATTTTAAAATTCCTTTAATTTTTCGTTAATTAGAAATTAAATCGAATGGGATTTCTTTAATTCCAAGCGCATCTAATTATCTTTATGCTCACATCTAATAATCCAGATTCTTGTTTGTGGATGTGAATTTGAGATTATTAAATCATCATGAACCAAACCTTTTTTAATTTTTTTTTTAATTAAGCCACATGAAAAGGTCTTAAAATGGGGCAAACTAGAAAAATTATTAATTAATTAAATGACCAGAATATACATAATTCACCCAGCACCACTAGATAATCTTTAAGGTCCTTTCCAACCCAAAGCATTCCATGAATCCATGAACCCTTATATGGATATGTTTAAAGAGCCTGAAATGCTCTTCTAGAACCAACCCCCCCAAATTTATAAAATAAAAGGAAACAGTTTGATCAGTAGAGATAAAATAGAAGGTAGGAAATGATTTGAACATTATTTTGCTGCATGAAAAACACTTTCCATCCCCACAGCTGCAAAACCCAACCGATTGCCCAGGTTGAGCTGAGCAATGCTGACATCATTCCAATGATTTTTTTTTAAGATCCAAGCAATTATTGTGTGCAGGAGATGGGGCTGGCCCTGAATTCCTGTCAAACCCAGCTCAGGTGCTGAAGTGAAGCTGCAGCTTTGGAAGGTTTGCTTGTTTTCGTGTTGTTTTGGGGTTTGTTTTTCTGCGTTTCCCTAATCTTTGTCCACGTAACCATTCTGTTGTTGTCTTAGAAAATAAATCACAGAGCTCTTGTCTGGAGGGGCTTGGCCTGGATAAAGCAAGCAGCAGGTCCAGGCACATCCAGGATGTCTCTGTGTGCTTCAAAGAACCCCAAACCGCAGCGGTTACCTCAAGGTTGGAGTCAGGAAACGTCTTCACCCTCACTGGAGGGGGTGGCAGCTGATCCTCTGCAATTATTGAAGGTCTGATGAGCTGGAAGAATAAAGCTGTTATTGGAAAGGTTGGTGGAGATCAGGGAAAAGAGAGGAGATCATCCAAAGGGGATTGGGTGATTTCTGTGCGCACACTTTTTGTATCTAAAGGACTGAGAGTAAGAACTAGAGGGAGTCACGGCATCCTGGAATGGTTTGGGTGGGAAGGGATTTAAAAATCATTTATTTCATGGGTATTTCATCTTCCACCATCCCAGGGTGCTCCAAGCCCCATCCAACCTGGCTCTGGGCACTTCCAGGGATCCAGGAGCAGCCACAGCTTCTCTGGGAATCTGTGCCAGGGCCCCTCCACCCTCACAGGGGAGAAGGTGAAGGCTGAGACACAAGAACTGTGGTCCAAGCCCAAGAAAAGCAAATATTCCAATGTTTTGTTCAGGCAGGGCGAGCCAATCCTTTTGAAACAGCACATTGGAGCCTGAATCACTTTTGGATCCTTTTGAAAATCTAATTGCATTTTGATACACAGAGATCATTAAACACGGAGGTGGTGGGTGAAGAAGAATAGAAAGCAACATTCTCCTTAAAATTCAGAAATAACATAAACTTCATGAGCGGTCCTAGGAAGACACCTCTGGGTACTTGGATTGGGTAGAAATTCATCTGGATGAAAATAAGACCAATCCAGCAGCAAAAACATCCCTGACAGGCTAATGTTCAATTTAAATAAACAGTTCTAATGAGATCTGTTATTACCTGCTATTTTGTCATGCTCTGGCATGCAGTCCCGAGTCTAATGTTTCTAAATGCTGTCATAAATTTTTTCAGCCTAATCTGCTCCTAAAGATTTCAGCTCGTGTCCCTCCTGGTTCCCAGTAAATTATGGACAGTGTTGAAGCCTCTGAGGGAACCCAAACCTCTCTTAGAGAACCCCAGAAAACCAAACCCAGGCTCTCCTCACCCCACAGGCTGCTGTGACTGTGAAATTTTATAAAACTCTTCAGATGGACGTGCCAGATGGACGTGTATATAAAATATACACAGAAAATCACACAGCTGATCCAAAATTACCTGTTTAGTGCTCAAATAAGGGAAAAAAGCTGCAATAACCTATGCCCACTTTGACCCTGGCATGATCAACTGGTAAAACACCCTTCAGGTAAAGTCCCTCCTGTCTTGCCAATGCTGGTCCAAGCAGCTGTGCCCAAATTTTGGGTGGAAAATCCCATTTCTGGCAGCTCCTGCTGCTCTCAGCAGAGGCCTGGCCATGGCATTGTCCTTGAGGGCATCTCCACCTGCTTGGGAGGGAAAGGGAGCAGGAGCTGTGTGCTGGACATCCCCTCGATGTTCCCTGTGTCCTCAGCCTTGTGTGCCCATGGTTTTGGGGGGATCCCAGGCAGGTGATGCCCCTCAGGTGAGTTCAGCTCCCTGTTCCATGGCTTTGCTCTTCCATGGCAGAATCCAGCCCAGGGTGTTTTGTCCAGACCTGCCCTGCAGGAATTGCAAACAGCTCCACTCGTTCCAGTGGATTTGTGGTGGGTTCAGCTCTTTTCTGACCCACAGATGGGGCAACTGAGAGGTGGTTTGAAAACTTTGATTCCATTTTCAGTCTCATGTGGAGGGTAAGACAATACAGGTGTTATAATTCACACCATCACCATCAAAAGCCAATTATTTCCTAATTACAATACACTACAAACATTTCTTGGCCTATCAGCTTTCGCCACACCGTGCTGTAAATGCCTTAATATCCAAAAAAAAATAATTTCCCACAGATTTGCTCTTAATTTTTTAATGAGAAGTGGTATCTGCAGGACTTTGATAGATCAAGGGAGCTGAGAATCTCCCACCGACCCAGAAAATGATGAGAATGCTCAAATTGCAGCATTCAGGGTTGTGTTACATCACCAGCACCTCCCTGCTGCTCCTGTGCTGGGAGAGAGGCACTCAAAGCTGGGAAACTCGGAGGGAAAAGGGAAATAAAAGAATAAAAAAGAATAAAAGAATAAAAGAGACTCCTGGGTGACCCAGTTTAGGGTTTGGTCCAGATGTGGTGACACAGCACGAGGACCATGTTGAGATGCAGGGAATGAGGGAGGAACATCAAAACTGAACAAAGAATTTTGGGTGGTTAAGGCCCTGAAATAAAGCTCCAGGCAGGTGGTGATGCTTGAGTAAAACACCAGAGACCTGGAACCACTAAAATTATCCAACAGTTGTGAATTCTGCTGGCTCTGGTCAGTGGCTTTGCTCCAGGACCCCAAAAACCAGGCCCCAAATGCTGTTCAGAGCTGGAGCTGGAAGGTTTGGGGGTCCCTGTCCTGCATCACACACAGGGGATGGAGGGGAGCTGCTGTTCAGCACAATGTGAGGGATGTCACCTGCTGGAAAAAGAACCAGAATTCACATTTCCCTGTGAATTGTGCAGTGTTAAAACCCTTATCACTGCCATGCAGGCAGCTAAAGGCATTGGGAACACATTTTTGGGGGGTAAGAAGCTTTTAAACTCCTTTTCCTGCGATATATAAATCTGCACAAGCATTGTCACTCCCACAGTCCAAACAGTTTATTCAAAGGCAGAGAGGAGTTTCACTTTTCCACCAAGGTCAGGACAACTTTGGCGTGCCCTGACAATCCCCGAGCAGGTAATACTCCTAATGCTTTATTAACACAGACTGGGGTCAATAAACACTTTGTACTGCCCTCCTCCCGTATCTCCCCACGTAATTCCCCAATCCTGCCGCCTAAAGACCGGAGGGATTCCCAGCCCCAAGCCAGGGAAAGCTCAGCAGTTCAGCTCCATTTCAGCTCTTTTTAAGGCCACCGTGGCTGCCACCTTGATAAATGCAGTTGTTACTAGGAAAGAACAAAATCCTTTAATCATTTTCAAACATTAAATTCCATCATGTCTGGCCCGTAAATGTAAAGTTCACTTTCCAGGAAGGATTTACCAAAGTCGATACCTTGTGCTGGCAGAACGTTCGCTGTACATTTAGCAAAATGATTTTTCGGGGGAGGTTTTTGATACGTTCAGCTCCAGAACTACAACCATGGCCTAATTTGCCCCGAGTGGCTGCAGCTGAATGTTGTCATCTGTCCCTAATAAGAGATTTGTTTGTCCCTATCCCGGGATAGTTAAAGCTGCAAAAAAAAATTACAAAAAAAATAAAAAATTACTCGAGCTCCAAGTCTGTTCTCCCTCCCCGTGCAGCCTCCAAAGCCTGACGTCTGTGCTGGTTTCTCAGAGGCAATGTTCAACATCTGGTGCCGAACCAGTGGGGTCAAATAATGTTCTCACCATTTAGCGTAATTAACTCCAACCGCCCGTCTGCTGCACGGCCCCGCCGCAGCCAACACAAGCAAAGCCGGGCCAAGGCGAAATTTCTGCTCATTATTAAACCCAAATCTAAGCACTTGTCTGTCTGTAAAAACAGAGCAAAGGGAGGAAAACTGAAACCAGCGAACAGGGTCTGAGGTTTCAATAAATGTCAGAGAGCGTCAAGTCTGTTTGGATTGCAAATTATTGCTGGCTGATGGTCTATTATTTTACAACTGGCGATTGCTGTCAGGAGGTGGGGAGGGGGTGGAGGGAGAGGGTGCTCGAATCCCAGCCAGAGGGGAACAGAAGTTGCAAAATACTGAAACAATAATTTAAAAGAAAACCACCAAAGGCACTTTCATGTCGGCTAAATTTAGAGTTTTCGTCGGGTATCTCTTCGAAGAGTAAAGAGCGCTTTGATGGATGTCCCATCACCAGGGACGGGTTGGATGGGGCTTGGAGAAAGCTGGGGTAGGGAAAGTGTCCCTGCCTGTGGAAGAGGTGGGATTGGACTGGTTTTAAGGTCCTTTCCAACCCAAACCAGTCTGGGGTTCCAAATCCAAGTCCCCTGGGACAGGAACCACCTCCAGTCCCTCTCTGCCATCCCTCTGCTTCCAAACACCACTCCCAGGAGAATGAAGGCAACTGGAGAACCATGGACATGCAGAGTGAAAAAAGCCCATCCCACCTCCCTGACTGGTTTTAAGGTTCCTTCCAACCCAAACCAGTCTGGGGTTCCAAATCCAAGTCCCCTGGGACAGGAGCGACCCCCAGTCCCTCTCTGCCATCCCTCTGCTTCCAAACACCACTCCCAGGAGAATGAAGGCAACAGGAGAACCATGAAATACAGAGTGAAAAAAGCCCATCCCACCTCCCTGATGTGCTTAAGGTGAGCTCATATCTTGTCAAGCAGAGATAAGAGAATTTTTAAATGGTCCTTAGACTATTGGTAAATTAATTAAAAGGCAAATGGGTGGTTGCTTCTTGAAATAGAATGGACAGGATACCTTATCATACAATCCCAGAGTGGTTTGGGTTGGAAAGGACCTTAAATTTCATCCCATCTCACCCCTGCCCTGGGCTGGGACACCTTCCCATGGTTGCTCCCAGCCCTGTCCAGCCTGTCCTTGGGCACTGCCAGGGATCCAGGGCAGCCACCAACAAACCTGGGTGGACTTGGCTCCCACTGACCACAAACACAGAGGATCAGACCCAGCTGGTGAGGTGAAGGGAGATGCTCAGGGATGAGCTGATGGATGCCCACAGCCACAGAAAGGCCAGGACACCAACGTGCCCCAAAGAAGGGGACATTGTCCTAATGCCACAAAAATCTTCCAGTTCCTAAAACCTGTTGGTTTTGGACTCTACCAAATGGCCCAGCTGAGGCTTCTGACATTGGGAAAAGCAAATAAATCCATGCCATGTGCAAAACAATCAATGAAAACATCCTGCAGTTAATGGGGGAAAACATTTCCCCCAACAAGGGCTGATTCCAGACCCAAATTTCTCAGCCAGCTTTTTTGGAAGCCAACCAAGCCATTGAATAGAACTTTACAACTCAACACAGGCTGGGGAGCTTTGAAATCTGTGAAGGGATGAAATGCAGGGAGATGTTTTTACACGGAAAACATGGTTGCTCTAGATCAATATGTGAGGTGGCCTAAAATAATTTGCAATTTTATAAAGCGAGAATAAGTCTTTACAGCCCACCTATTATTTTTTTTAAATTTTTTTTTTCAGCAATGCAAAATGAAGGATTCAAGTTTGAAGACAAGAAGGCTTTAAATGAAATATAAATATTCACAACATGGCTATATGGAAAAGCAAATTTTTTTTTTTTTTTCTATTTTTCTCTCCCTAAATTGAACCTGTGTTTTGCAAAGCCAACAAAAAAAATAAAAAAGAATGGATTCATGGTTACAAAAGAGTGGTTATGCTCTCCTGTGCCCAGCACCTCCTCCTCTCTCCCTCACACGCACACAGCCACTGGTAATAAAACTGTAACTTATGATTTCGCACCAATAATATCCCACGAAGGGTGCCTCGATTTTCCCCTGGAGCAAAGGAAAGAGGCCAAAACAATCAACGTCTCTCTTGTGCAGAGCCGAGCTTGGGCTCCACTTGGACTCGGCTCCGTGTCCCCCCTGAGCCTGTGGAATATCCTGTACCTGCCAAACTCCTCAGCCCCAAATGGGATGGTGACCCTGGAGCTTTGTCTGGCCCCTCTCAAAGCTGGGGAGGAACGTGGATCACCCGCAGGTTTCTGTTCCACCAGCCCAACAGGATCTGTCAGGCAGAGCTGATCGATACTTTCCCAGTGCAGAAACCTTCTGCTGTGAAATCCAAAGGTTCTAAAGAGATATTTTAACTTTTCTGGCTTTTGTCAAAAATGATCCCAGTTCCTGGAACACTTTGCTGTCCCCTCACTTGCTTTGACTGTGGATTGCAATGACTTCGGGGGAATTTCTCTTTCTCTTCAATCTCTGATTTGGATCAGCTCACACAGAACTGGAAAATTGAAAAAAAAACTGAAAAAAAACCCTCGTGGGATGGGAAACCTCAGGGAGCAGAGGGTGCAGGAGCTGCTGCACACATGGCAGGGGTGAGCTCCGTGCTTTGGAAGGATTCCTGCTTATCCACACTGTGCAGCACGAGGCACTGCCCAGGGAAGGGGAGATGTGCTCTTTGTAATGCACAGTAATTAAATCAGCTCTAATCAACCACAGCATCTCTTTGGGAAGCATCCATGAGTGAAAGACTCCTTTTTTTTATATTTTAGTACGAGTTTTTCTCATTAGTTACACCAAAGCTGCATTTAATTCTCGTCCTGGCTGAACTGAACTCAGATGAACAGAGAGGGCTGAGAATAAACATTAACTCTTCCATTTGGAACTGCCCCTGGAAAGCTGAATATCAACAGAATCCCAGTCAGACCCCCTGTGACCAAACATGCACTTAAAGAAAGAGTAAACAGCCAAACCTCCTCGAGCTGCTTTGGCCCCAGCCCTGTTCCTTCCCTTTGGCACTTGCTCCCTTGGAATGATGGATTAGCAACTCCGAATTTCAGCAGTTTCTCTTCCCCCTCCCTGCACTGGGATTAGGTGTTTTGCTGTAATTAGTTTCTAATTGCTGTGTCCAAACCATGGGAGTCGAGGGGTGGATATCCATGGACATCTCAGGCAGGAGGGAGTGAATTTCCCCGGGAAGAGAGGCTGACCATGTTTAACGAGCACTTCTGGCCTGACAAATGGCTGTGTAAAACACTTCCTCCCTTCCCATGTGCTCCCTGCGTGCCTGGGCCCTCGGAGTGCCAAGCTCTTCACTCCTGGATTAAGTATCACAAGCTCCACAATTATTTTGTCTCCTTGTCAGATGCTCGCTGTGGAGAGAGGCCGCTGCCTTTGTTGCCCACCTGGGTGGTGTTAATGGGCTGCTCAGTCACCCCAGACACGCAGAACCATCAGGGATTTCTCAGCTTCAGGGAGAAAACCAATTTTTCCCTCCCATCAGTACCCACAGCTCCATTCCATGTGCAGAATCTTGGAATGGAATCCTGGAATGGTTTGGGATGGGAGAGACCTTAAAGCTCATCCCATTCCACCTCCTGCCGTGGGCAGGGACACCTTCCACCATCCCAGGTTGCTCCAAGCCCTGTCCAACCTGGCTTGGGATATTTCCTGATGAATCTGGATTTATCTGCAGCCCTTTGCAGCCTGAATCTGCAGCGAGCCCTGCCCACAATCTCTGCTGTGCTGCTGAACTGCCCAGAGCCCAGGAAATCCGAGGATCCTCAGTGCCCTCCATGACCCTCATGAGTCCCTTCCAACTCAGGAGATTCTGAGAGGTGAATCTGTGAGGTGAATCTGAATCAGGACTGGGTGAAAACCTGAACAGAACAAATCTTCACGCCACATTTTACAGCTGAAAGATCTGAAACTAAAAATTCAGCGGATTCCCATTGAAATGTGACCCCCAGAATTGCACCAGCCTCAATAAATCTCAGTGTCCTTGGCTAAAATATCCTCGGAATAATTCTCCAGTTCTAACCAGGCACATCTATTAATTGGCCTCACCCAGATGAGAAAAACACTGGGAAAGAACATCCCTTTTATTGGACCTTCAAAACTTTTTCCAGCCAACAATTTCATCCAAACTGGGGCTTAACATTTAGAAGTTGGACTTGGCATTTTAAGATCTGGTCGATACAAAGTTGGGGACAAACCAGAAGGAAAAAAACAACAACAAAAAAAAAGACTGTTGAACAAAACCTGAGCTGAGCCCATGATGGATGGACCCTTTCTTTGGTCTCATTCAGCACTGAAACCACCCGTTGGCTTGGCCACCCTGAGCTCAAATATTATTTAATGCTGGCGTAAAAAGAAAATAATAATTCTGCAGTGTGAGTGTTCCACAGCGCGGCTTCCAATTCACCTCTGGCCTTCCAGGCTCCGGGCAATGATTCATTTTCCTCCTGACAGGAGGGGCACAACATTCTCAGCGCTTCTTGGGTGGAAGAAAGTTTGTAGGAAGCAAATCCACAGCGAGCCATTAAACTTGATGAGGATTAATCCCCTCCCTCGCTGGTTTCATGTCCAAAACGCATCGACGGCTTGGAGGATTGAGCTGGAGTCCCCAGCTGGGAGCAGAGCTGTGATCTGGGGGTTTTGGGGAGTGTGTATGTACGACCTGGCTAATGGTGGAACAAACCCCAGTGCTCTGGGCTTGGGGAGTCCCACTCCAGCAATAACAGATTGTAAAAGATCAAGTTTCAGCACAATTAGCTCCTGGCTGCAGTTTATTACCCCATCGGAGATTTAAAACATGATTTTTTTTCCCCCCACCTACTGCATTCCAACAATACTTAAGTGTCTGGAGCTGACACTGTAAAACAATAATAGAGTGACAAATATCTGTCTATCCAAAGACAAACCCAGTGGCTGGGCTTGTTTGGAGACAGTGAATTGTAAAACATGCTTTAAAATGGCCTTTTCTCCTTCTTCTTGCTGCTCGCAGGGCTGAGTGGGAACGTTTGTGGTGTCTTGTTTGGTTTTTAGCGTTTGGTGGGATTTCAGGATGCTTGAGGCTTCTGAAGAACAAGGCCCAAGGGCTGAAGGAAGAAATCCCTGTTATTTCTCCAGCAGAACTTGAGGTCAACACCAGATGTGAAAAAGAATGAGGCGGATGAAATTCCTCCCTGCAGATGTGCAGCTCTTCCCAGTGGATGTCAGGGGTCCCTGGATGTCCCCTGGGATGCCATGGAGAGCATCCCAGCAGTTTTATTTCCTTGGGCTGGAGGGAACACGTTGGAACAGCATGAGCAGGACATCATGAGCAGGAATGTGTTTGGGGACGTCTTGCTCTGTGGGTTTTTACGTTTTTAGTAAGAACACCCTGCAAGCAGCCCTGCAGCTTCCAAAGCACCGTGCCAAGAGCGAGCAAGAGAAAGGAAGGCACAGAGGGGGGGAAAAGGGGGGAGTTGGGAGCTGTCAGGGTTGATCTGGGAGGGTTTCCATGCATTGGGAGTGAGAAGCATCGTGCATTTCGCAAAACACGGAGTCGCAATTACGGCAGCAAATTGTGGCGATTAGAGCAGGTATGAAACTTCTCAGAGACACAATAAACAGCAGGGCAGAGTTATTTCCATTTAATTAAAGCCCTGTTTACCCAGCCCCTGTTGTTTCAATGCCGGGCAGAGCTGCAGGAGCACGTTTGCCCCGTTGCTGTGGGTGTTGAGCGAAGCTGTGCAGGTGGAGGTGCCACAGGAGCTGCCCTGGTGTGTCCCTGCTCCAGGAACAGGGGCAGCACAGCAGAAGGAGCCTCCAGGGATCCAGGGGTGGACTGTGTAGTAAACCCCTCAGGTTTAGCCTGGGCCCCTTGGAGAACAGAATGCTGACACAGCGGCAAAGAAGTTTCCTGTCTCCAGGGACATCCGCCTTGTACCTTATCCCTATAGCCATGGAAGGCAATATTGTGTTAAACCCTACTATTGGTCACTTATGGTCACCCTAACACCTTTGCCATTGGTCAGGATTGGATCCAGGCCAAGGGTATAAAAGTAGCATACTGTACCCCTACTAACTGGGAAGAAGAAGAGCTGAGACCCTTCAGGGACCCCCCAATAAAGCCATACTCGTGGAACAGCCAGCGTCTTCTGCTTCTCCTCTCTCTACCGTCTGCTGGAGCCTTAGGCCAAGGGAAAAGCTACCTAGCAAGCAAAGCTGAAATCACAAGAGCTGCCTGATCACTAAGAGCTGAATATTCCCTGCTTGCTAGGGGCTGACCCGCGGCCTTGGTCTGAGAGCGAGCTGGCTTCTGGCACCCAGTCCCCTTGGGGGCTGAGCTCTGGAGCTGGAACAGCTTGCATAGGATAAGACCAAGCTAGGCTCATTTAGGACTGGGCCCTCAGGAAACACAGAGCAACTGGAACAACCCCAGGCTGTTCATGTCCTCATTGCTTTGGGTGGGATTCAGCTCACTGAGCCCTGCCCAGCTCTAGGGACCTGTCTGCTTGGAGCTGTTCCTCAAGCCCACCTCAAAAACAGCACGGAGGGAAATTGGGAATGGAGCTGTGCCACCTCCCTCTCATGGGGATCTTACTTAGTTGTCACAGACATCTTTTATGGAAAATCATTTCCTTGGGATTTTTCCTCCTGAGAAGCTGGGAGGCCTCAGGAACAAAATGTAAACATTGATTATCTGCTGCTGTGAAATGCAACAAGTGCATCTGGGATTGGTCTCGTGTGGTTGTTTCTAATTAATGGCAAATCACAGCACAGCTGGCTCAGACAGAGAGCAGAGCCACAAACCTTTGTTATCATTCTTTCCTATTCTATTCTTAGCCAGCCTTCTGATGAAATCCTTTCTTCTATTCTTTTAGTATAGTTTTTAATGTAATATATATTGTAAAATAATAAATCAGCCTTCTGAAACATGGAGTCAGATCCTCGTCTCTTCCCCAGTCCAAGAGCCCTGTGAACACCGTCACACATAGTTCCTTCCCTTTTTCAGGGAATCATGGAAACACGGAATAATTTGGGTTAGAAGGGACCTTAAAGTTCATTTAATTCCACCCAGGGCCACATTCCACTGTCCCAGGCTGCTCCAAGCCCCAAGATCCAACCTGGCCTTCCAGGGATCCAGGGGCAGCCTCAGCTTCTCTGGGGCTGATGGATGTCCACAGCCACAGAAGGGCCAGGACAGCAACGTGCCCCAAAGAAGGGGATGTTGTCCTAATGCCACAAAAATCTCCCAGCTGCCAAAACCCGTTGGGTTGGGATTCAGCTCATTGCTGTGCCCGGCCTGTGCCAGGCCCTCCCCACCCTCCCAGGGAGTGTCCAGCTCGGAGCAGACACCTAATCCTGGAGAGCATCTCCATCCAGGAGATGGAGAAAGCAAATCCCAGCTGTTCTGGGTAGAACTCCTGAGCAGGAGGGCGTTGCTGGTGCCATGGAAGCTGCAGCTCCAGCCTGAGCGCTGAGTGGCCTCCAAAGCCACCAGGACAGGGGGGTTTGCTGGTTTTCTTGGCTGCCTGCACGGGGCGGTTTGGGCCCAGCCTGGTTTCCACAGGTCAGGCTGAAGGCAGGCTGGTGGAGAGGCGCAGGAGCCAGAGCCCGTGGATAAACACAGCCTGCTCTCCCTGCAGCAACAGCAGCCCTGCGGCGTCATTTTCCAGTGATGTCGGTCTGGCACCTTCCTGCTGCACTAAACTCAGTCCGAGGGTGAGCGAAGAAAAAAAATTAAAAAAAAAAAAAAGTGGGAAAACCAGCATTGCTAAAAAAAGGCCTGCTAAATTTAGGATAAAGCTGAGGATGCATTGGTCAGTGTCCAAGGGAAGTGGCCCAATGACCTGATTACTGCTCAGCAAAGTCGATGGGAAAAGCTGAAACTGGAAAACTCGATCGGTTTTATGACCTTCAAGGAGTGCAGTCAGAAAAGGGAGTTTAGTGCCTCTATCTTCCCATTTGTTTGCAATATTAGTCATTCTTAGAAGAGGGCCTGACTCACTCTGCCAGAGTTTCTCCTCCTGTATAAACTAAAACTCTGTGACATTCAATTATTTCATTATTTTAGGCCCCTCCCAAATTAATGCTCTCGCTGAAGCACCTTCTCCTCCCAGTGACACCAAGTCTGCACAGAACAACATCTGGCACTTGTTCCTTCCACTCCACTCCCGGCGCCTGCTGGAGGTGGCCAAAATTAGCAGCACATTCACCCTCAGTGCTGAGGGATGAACGTCCAAATTCAGGGCTTTCAACTTAATTTAGGGCTAGAATTTTCTGGTCTGGCACACAGCTGGTATCTCTGCACTCAGAGGCACTCGAACGTGTTTATCTTCGTGTGTTTATGAGTTCATGAGCTGAGAAAGTGAGGATTGGGCAATAAAGATCATTCCACTGAAATCATCACCCCCACCCCAATCAACCCGGAGATTTCACACTTGATTTGAAAAGATGGGCTGCAAACCACGGCTGCATTTTTCCTGCTGATTCCTCCCGGGTGCCACCTCTGCTTTCCGTGGCTGTGCAGAGGGAAGGTCTATTTATAAATTACAACCTGATCCCATCTGCACAGAGCCATCAGATCTGGCCTGGATGCCAGCTCGGAGCCGCAATCCCCAAATGTGCCCTTGGAGAAGCGTTCTGGGCGGAGACCTTCCCCCGTTTGGCTCCAAACCGCCCCGCAGGTGTTCAGTTCAAGGAGTGCCACCAAGGTGTGAGGCAAAGCAAGCCATTCCAGCCCAGACTGGCTCGTTCTTATTTTCTTTCCTGCTAATTGTACCCGCAGCCAGCGGATTCCCTTGTCAGCCGCTGAATCCCCACGGCCGCTTTCTCTCTGTGGCAGACAACTTTTATGGAAAATCCTTTTCTTGGGATTTTTCCTCCTGAGAAGCTGGGAGGCCTCAGGAACAAAATGTAAGCAATGGTTATCTGCCGCTGTGGAATGCAACAGGTGCATCTGTGATTGGTCTCATGTGGTTGTTTCTAATTAATGGCCAATCACAGTCAGCTGGCTCAGACAGAGAGCCGAGCCACAAACCTTTGTTATCATTCCTTCCTATTCTATTCTTAGCTAGCCTTCTGATGAAACCTTTTCTTCTCTTCTTTTAGTATAGTTTTAATCTAATATATATCATAAAATAATAAACCAAGCCTTCTGACACACGGAGTCAGATCCTCGTCTCTTCCCCAGTCTGAAAACCCCTGTGAACAACACGGTCACATCTCCCTCCCCGCCTGGCACCGCTTTTATTCCCAAAGTTGGCAGGGAAACCTGGCCTGGCTCCAAGCCTCCCAGAGCCTGGAACACACACAAGCCTTGCACAACCCTCCCAAGGCACCGCTTTCCTTCCCGTTGCTGCCACCTCCGCTGGCAGCGCCAGGCCGGGCTGTTCCCTCTTGCCCAACATCCCAAAGTTTCCCCTGGGAAAGCTGACGGGCTCTGTCTGGAATAGAAAGCGATGTTTGAAAACAAAGACACGTGGCAGGGGTGGAAGGGACGGCTGAAGCGAGGGAGAGGGATGATTAATTGTGGGGAAATCTGCGATTTGATCGCGGCGGGGCGGTGAAAGCGGGGCTGCGCTTCGTTCCCAGCTCATTTCCAGGGAGTTCATTCTGGTTTCCAGGCTCAGCAGAGGCTTTGGCTGCTCTGCAGGGATTTGAAGAGTCCCCGAGTGGTGCCATGGCCTGGGCAGAGCTCAGGAGTGGCCCTGAGGGCAGGTTTGTCACCAACTGTCCCCTGCCTGCTGGGCACTGCGCAAATTCAGCTGTGAGGGGACAAAACTGAACCCAAACTGGAAAACAGAAGGAATTGACCTGCCCAGAGCTCTGGGTCAGCTTTGTGCCTCCCGAGTAACCACACCAAGCAGCCAGGTCCCACATCCAAGGGATGCTTTCATTCCATCTGGGAATCCTGGAGTTCCAATCCCCATCATTGAGTGGCTTCAACTCACGGGATCCTGGAATGGTTTTGGTGGAAATCCTGGAATGGTTTGGGTGGAAATCCTGGAATGGTTTTGGTGGGAATCCTGGAATGGTTTGGGTTGGAATCCTGGAATGGTTTGGACGGGAATCATGGAATGGTTTAGGTTGGAATCCTGGAATGGTTTTGGTGGAAATCCTGGAGTGGTTTGGATGGGAATCCTGGAATGGTTTGGGTGGAAATCTTGGAATGGTTTGGATGGGAATCACGGAATGGTTTGGATGGGAATCACGGAATGGTTTGGGTGGAAATCCTGGAATGGTTTGGGTGGGAATCATGGAATGGTTTGGGCGGGAATCCTGGAATGGTTTGGGTTGGAATTCTGGAATCATTTGGGTGGGAATCACGGAATGGTTTGAGCGGGAATCCTGGAATGGTTTAGGTTGGAATCCTGGAATGGTTTGGGTGGGAATCCTGGAATGGTTTGGATGGGAATCACGGAATGGTTTTGGTGGGAATCCTGGAATGGTTTGGGTGGGAATCCTGGAATGGTTTGGATGGGAATCACGGAATGGTTTGGATGGGAATCACAGAATGGTTTGGGTGGGAGTCCTGGAGTGGTTTGGATGGGAATCCTGGAATGGTTTGGGTGGGAATCCTGGAATGGTTTGGATGGGAATCACGGAATGGTTTGATTGGGAATCCTGGAATGGTTTGGGTGGGAAGGGACCTCAAAGCCCACCCAGTGCCACAGGGACACCTCCCACTGTCCCAGGCTGCTCCAGCCTGGCCTTGGACAATTCCAGGGATCCAGCCCCAGCTGCTCTGGGAATTCCATTTAAAGCCATTCCCTGTGTCCTGTCCCTCCATCCCCTGTCCCCAGTCCCTCCCCAGCTCTCCTGGAGCCCCTTCAGGCCCTGCAAGGGGCTCTGAGCTCTCCCCAGACCTTTCCTTCCTCCAGGCTGAAAAACCTCATAAACAAAACAGCAATATTAAATCTATTTGTTAACAACAAATGTTATAAATATTGAATTTAAATCCACATTTAAGACCTTCCCCTAAATGATTGAGCAGAGGTTTATGACACAAGTCAGTAACTAAACATGATTTGTTTAAAGAACAGTTCCATTTTAAAAAGCAAATGCTGTCAAACCATTCATGGGGGAGAAAAAAGTGCCCTTGGCGTTGTATTAACGATATATTTTTAATTTCCCAGTTGCTGCAGTCTCGCTGTTTGCATTTAAGGCTGTCAGAAAGAATTGTTTAATAAGTGCCAGGGAACAAAGGGGCTGGAAATCACCTCCCTAGGAAAGCCAGGAGAGCTTTCAGCAAGGAGCTGCAGGGAGAAAAGCTGGTCAATACTGCTCGGAAGTGCCTGTTTGTGCTGCAATCAAAGGAATTTTGATTAATTAAACCTTCTGTGGGGCTGAACGACGTCTCCTGAGGGAATGGCAGAGGGGTTGGAGGGAACAGGGAGAAATTGGTGCCACGATTGGCAGTGCAGGGATCTCTGGAAGGATGTGCTCATTTTTAGGAGTAGCGTTTTTCCAAGGCAAATCCAGCAAAGTTTGGTCTGATCCAGATCCAGCCAGGACAGGCAGAAATGGGGAAATGCCTCCTCCATCCTCCCACTGGAGGAAAAACTCATCCAAATCCTCTTGCTCCATTTCAATTTGGGCATGAACCTCATGGAAATGAAGGATGGGGGCTGAATATTAGTAAAAATCCCTGAGTTTTGTGGGAAAACCCAGAGAATTTCACTGGTATCGGGGTGGTTTTGTGGGATTGATTGGCTCTTGTTTGTATTTTTTTTTGGGTTTTGTTTTGTGTTTTGGTTTTAGTTTTGTTTTGGTTTTTGTTTTGTTTTGTTTTGGGTTTTTTGTGGGTTTTTTGTTGTTGTTGTTGTTAGTGGTTTTTTTTTGGGGGGGTTGTTGTTTTTGGGAGGTTTTTGGTTGCTTTTTGTTGTTGTTGTTTTGGGTTTTTTTGGTTTTTTTTGGTGGGGTTTTTTGTTTGGTTGGGGTTTTTTGTTTTGTTTTGTTTTGTTTTGTTTTGTTTTGTTTTTTGGGTTTTTTTTTTTTTTTTTTGCAACATGGAGCCTCATCTTTATAATTAATAAAACCAAATCCCAGAAAACACCACCTGGCATCAATTCCTGGCCTGAAGAACTGCACAGCACCAATCTGAGCAGCTCCTCCTGATGAAGCATCCCTGCCCAGCAGGCCCTGGGACAGCTCTGAGCAGGAGCAGCACATTTCCAGCCCAGTTTTACAGAACTTTCCCTTGGCTTTGTCCTCCTTACACAACCCTGACATTTGAAATGTCAGCCATTTTATTGAGCAAGAGCCTTGGAGGAGTTAAAGTGGCCGTGAAAAATAATCCCCAGGAGCCAGCCCAGGTCTCCAGGGAGCTTCTGCTCTGCTGGAAGGACCTGGAAGCTCTTCTGGGGCATTTCCAGGACTTGCAGAGATCCCGTGGCCCCTCCAGGCCATCCCTCACCTTCAGTTTTACCCCACAGTTATCCCCTCTCAGCCCCTGAGCGTTGTTTCCTGCTCTCATCTGGCCAGGACAGGGCTGGGTGTGCATGGGGAGCTCCCCACGCCCTCTGGGAGTGCTGAACTTTGCAGGGATTGGGGATTTTGGCACCTTCCAGCAGAGCTGGGGCGCTGCTGGACCAGTTTGAGGAGCCCTGAGCACGAGGAGGGGTTTTTTTAATCTGGGAAAAAGCACTTCAATCCCTCCTGCCCCTCAGTTCCTGGGGCACCACACTCACAGAATCCCAGGAGAAACGGGAGTGGAAAAGCTCTCCAAGGTCACCGAGCCCAAGCTGTGCCCAATCCCCACCTTGTCCCCAGCCCAGAGCTCTGAGTGCCACCTCCAGGAATTCCTGGGACACCTCCAGGGATGGTGAAACCTCTCTGGGCAGCCCCTGCCAATGCCTGGCCGCCTTTTCCATGAGGAGATTCCTCCTCATGTCCTGGCCCATCACTGAGAACGTTCCCTCTCCTCCTGTCCCTGTTCCCTGACCCCCATCTCCTGTCAGGAGCTGTGCAGAGCCACAGGGGCCCCCCTGAGCCTCCTTTTCTCCACACTGAGCCCCTTCCCAGCTCCCTCAGCCCCTCCTGGTGCTCCAGACCCTTCCCCATCTCCATTCCCTGTAGCAGGTAGGGCCTGGCGTTCGGAAGATCTCGTGATGTTACGGGAAGACAGGGCCCCTGCCCCCTTAGATAAGAAAATTAACATAGGAATGTAGCCCCCTGAACCGGATTCTGGTAATTTTCCACTTGCCCAGGTAACTTTCCATCCCTACTAACCATAGATGGTAAAGACAGACCCCCACCTGACGTAGAAGCCCCCTAGACTATAAAACCCCACGAGAAGAGAGAATAAAGGCCTTTGATCCTCCACCATATTGGTGTCTGTGTGTTTCTTAGGCCCGAGTGACCCTGGGGAAGGGGATCGCCGTGCTGTTTCCTGAAACCAGGCCGCCTGCCTTGTGTCAGAAGGCAACAATTCCCTGCCCTGGACTCCCTCCAGCCCCTCCACGGCTGAGTCACCATTCAAAAGGCAAATATTTGGAGGCCCAGGTAAATGCGGGGTGCAGAGGGGGTGGAATCACCAGGTTCCATTGGATTCTCTTTGGATTCTGTGAGCAGGAATGGTGAGAGGGATCTGAGCACCAAGGACACAAAGCTCCTCCATACCTGGAACCATCTCACCAAATGATCAACATTTTGGGGAGGGTAAAGAGAAGAAAATAGGAAAATGTGATCAGAGTTTCTCTGATTGTTGTCAGGCTGCTCTAACCAAGGCTTCCAAAGCCAGGAGAGAGGGGAAAAAGAGGTGTTGGAGGTGTGGGGAGACAGAGAGCCTGTTCTGAGTGTGACCGTGTTCACAGGGGTTTTCAGATTGGGGAAGAGACGAGGATCTGACTCCATGTTTCAGAAGGCTTGATTTATTATTTTATGATATATATTACATTAAAACTATACTAAAAGAATAGAAGAAAGGATTTCATCAGAAGGCTGGCTAAGAATAGAAAAAGAAGGAATGATAACAAAGGTTTGTGGCTTGGACAGAGAGTCTGAGCCAGCTGACTGTGATTGGCCATTAATCAGAAACAACCACATGAGAACAATCCCAGATGCACCTGTTGCATTCCACAGCAGCAGATAATCAATGTTTACATTTTGTTCCTGAGGCCTCTCAGCTTCTCAGGGAGGAAAAATCCCAATGTGGAAGGAGCTAACAGCGGGCCTGTTAGCTAAAGGAGTGAGAAAAAGCCGAGAAATAAGAAGAAGCTGATAAGGAGCTCTCTCCAAAGCTGTAACCAAGGAGACCCAGAGAAGAAAGATAAGAGAACCTTGCAGCTGGACCAAGCATTTTTAGAAAGTTAGTTAAAGTCACTATAACTTTTCACCAGTAGTGTTATGTTGACTTATTGTAGCCAATAGTTAAGGTAGAAGAGGCATAAACAATTGGAAAGTGCATAAAAGTCAATAACAAAGAGTTGCCAACTGGGACTGCTTGTGGTCTCTGCTTTGTGTCGTGAGCGCGCTCAGTGACATCCCAAAAAACGGATTTTCACAAAAAGATGTCTGGGACATTCTGAGGAGGGGAAAGATCTCCTTGAGGAGCACCAGCACAGCTCCAGGCACTCTGCTATAGGTGAATCTTGGTATGTATTGTATAGGTGGCCTTTGAGCCATAGTAAAATCTGTGTGTTGTAAAAGTGGCCTATGTAAAATCTATGTATTGTACAAGTGGCCTGTGAGTCTCAGCAAAATCTATGTATTGTATAGCTGTCGGGTTTTCGGCTGTTTGGAGGGCCTGGAAAGGCCCGGGGTGGCCTTGGGGCAGCCCGCGTATCGAAGGACCAGAAGAGGCTTCAGTTCTTCTTTCGGTTTTTATGTTTATTAATTGTTTATCTAAAAGATTTTCTTTCAGCTCGACAGAGCTCTGCTCAGCAGCCAGCCATGGGCACACTGTGCTGCCCTCCTGGCAGCCACCTATCTTTATACCCATGGTTACGTGTACAATATTTATCATTTTTCTCCAATACCATTTATTCTTATTGCCCGGTGCACTTTTAGTAATGACCAATCCAAAAGTGCCACCATCACCACAGAAGATGGAGGAGAAGAAGAAGAAGAAGAAGAAGGACAGGACACGCCCCAATTCCTCCATCTTACTTCTCTAAACCCCCCTGTACAGAAATCCTAAACCCTGTGTTTCACTCTCTAATTAACCAATCCCTTCACCATTCACCCCGGTGAAACCCTCCTATCCTCATACAGGTGTCGTCTCCCGTGTAGGATCAAAGTCCAGCCACCAGACACTTCTGGAACATTCCAGGAGTCCCGAGTCCCCCAAGGTGGTCTCGGTGGCCCAGCACCTCAGGACTGAGATCCTGAGATCTGACATATAGGTGGCTTATGAGTCTCAGTAAAATCTATGTATTGTACAAGTGGCCTATGAGTGTCAGTAAAATCTATGTATTGTACAAGTGGCCTTGCCCCAATCCTAGTTGTTCTGAATGTGCCGCAACTGTGATGTCATTAATTGGGTGACAGATGTGGCTAATGAAGATAACTGGGATAAAATTGGGTGGATTGGCTGGTCAGGAAGATTCTTGGAGGAGCCCTGATGAAGAAGCAGGAACAACACTGCTGTGAAATGCTCTGTGTGAGAAAACCACCCAGAGGGTATGGGGCTCTAGAAATATGATAACAACAATATGATAACAACAATATGATAACAGCACTCTGGGGCTGGCATGAGGAGCTTGGATGGCAAACACAGCCTGGACCATGCTGGGAGGGACTGGCAAACACCTCCAGCTGCCCCAGCAAACAGCACCAGGGCTGGGATTCAGGCCCTGCCTCTCATTAGCAGCAGCTCCCTGCTTCCAGGCCCTTTACAGGATGGAGGGGTTTAAGAACACGTTTTACCATCCATTTAATGTAACAATATTAAGCCTGATTTGGCAGGGCCACTTCAGACATAAAACTTTAAAATTAGCTTTTTCAGAGCATAAAATCACAATTGGTCCTGCTAGTAAAAGGATAAAATAAATGTCTATTCACCCTAATTGCTGTCAAACTTGTGATTTTTTTTGTTTTGTTTTGTTTTCTTTTATATGTAGTAAAGCCAAAGTGGTTTTATTGTATAGGGTGCAAACGCTCACCGTGTAATATTATAAATCCTGCAGAGAATTAAGCATCTGCACATTTTTCCTGGCTGTTTCTTGCTTTAACTCGAAACGTCTGTGAGCCCTGGCACCAAAGGGAAGCCTGTGGGCGAGCCTGATCCCACCTCTTTTCCAGCCCCTCTCTTTTCTTTCTGAGCTTTCAGAAAAGAGGATCTGTGGGGCTGAGAGCAGCCTGGGAGGGTGGCAGACAGAAATTCTGCTCCAGAACATTCATGGGGCTGATCCAGCTCGTTATCCCAAAAGGAGCCAGGCTCCTGGAAAACAAGAAAGGCGAGATCAGCTCCTCCTGCCCCCGAGCCAGTGCGGGAATTGTTGGAGTTGAGATCTCTGACCTTTGCTAAACTCTGCTTTGCTTCACGCCTGTCCCTGTGCTTCCAGAGCAGCTCTGCCTCTGCAGTTCCAGCAGAAATTTGTCTTGTCCCTGAAAAATTCCTGCAAGGAATTGTTGGATCCATTTGACCTTGACTAAACTGCTTTGGTTAATGGTCCTTGGGCACCCCCATGGTTCCAGAGCAGCTCTGCCTGCACAAATCTTTTCCTTTCCTCTTTTTTTCCTTTCCTCTTTTTTTTCATTTCCTCTTTTTTTCCTTTCCTCTTTTTTTCCTTTCACCTTTTTTTCCTTTCCTTTTTTTCCTTTCCTGGAACTCTGGGCACAGCAACAACACAAAAATGATCCTTCAAGAGCTTCCAAAATCTCCAAAACTGATCCTTTCCCATCGTCACTGGTGGCTCCAAGGAGCCCTGGTGGTGCCAGGCATCTCCTGCCCAAATGGGAGCCTGAAGGGAGGCTCTGGTTTCCAAAACAATTTCATCATTTCCTTTATTTACTTCATTATCACTTCAATCTGCAAATGAGGTTTCAGTTGGGACTGAAAAAACAGAACATTCTCCACCTTGTAGTTTTTCATTCGTTTCTTCCAATTTTGGAAAAAGAATTATGATGGGTTTCCTCAGAACTTTTCCTTTTTTTAAATCTTTACCAGTTCAGACCCAGCAGAGATTTTGCAGAATGACATTTCCAAATGCAATGAAGGTGATTCACACCCCCTTTGCTCCCGTTGCTCCTCATGGGATTCTCTGGAAATTGAGGATTTTTCCAGCCCAAACTGGATTTATTTGAAGATTTCCATCCTCCCAGCCAGCCCCAGCAGAGATAAGAGCTGGCATTTGCGCTGTGTTGTTTTTCCACTAGATGTCCCAGTAAATATTATTTACATTGATTGGGATTGAAGGATTTCCCTGGAATTGCTGATTTTTTCTCCACCTTTATGGGCTCATCCCTGGTGGTGGAAGTTTTAAGTCACAGGCTCTGGAATAAAAAGAGGGAAAATGGATTTAGGTGCTACACTTGTGGTGGATTTAGTGTTGGTTAATTACTAATTACTTCCTCTAATTACTTAGTACTTCTTGTTGTGAGGTAGGACAAGGAGAAAGGTAAAGCAGGTTTAAAACTTTAAAAGGTATAAAGAAAAATTTATTAACAGTAACTAAAAGAAACAGTAATAAAAATTAGAACTAAACTTTTAGGATGCTTTTCTTGTCTTTACTACTTTGTTTTTTGGTAGCAGCTGTACTTTGTGGATGAAGATGTGTCTCCAGGAGTTGTTCTCAACCTTGGTTGGGCCAGGGAGAACCAAGATAGGACAAAGGCCCTTAGAATGTGTTTTGGTTTTCTGCCTGGGGAAAAGGCCTGGAAAACTCCTGGGAAAAGCACCCGTGAAGGCAATAATGAGCTACAGACTCCAGAGAGGTATACAGAGTATTTGTAAAAGAAAAATGGCTAAAATTGATAGGAATTAAACAGGAATTCCACTGCTCAGCTTGGTCCTGCGTCCCAAATCCCAGGCTCTGTTCCCATTCCAAGGGACAGGAGCAGGAATCTCACCTGTCCCAAATCCCAACCCTCTCTTCCTGGAATCTGGGACATTGCCTAGGGGACAGGAACAGGAATTCCGCCTTGTCTCCTGTCCCAAATCCCATGCTCTGTTCCCTTCTTGGCGCTGGGACTCTGCCCAAAGGACAGGAGCAAGGAATTCCACTTGTCCCAAATCCCAAAACCCTCTGTTCCCATAGGGGACAGGAGCAGGAACAGGAATTCCCGTGCCCAGGGACAGGAATTCCACCTGTCCCAAATCCCTGTTCCCATCAGGGACAGGATCAGGAATTCTCCACCCCAAAGGACAGGAGCAGGAATTCCACCTGGCCCAAATCCCCAAACCCCTCTGTTCCCATCCCAAAGGACAGGAGCAGGAATTCTCCATCCCAAAGGACAGGATCAGGAATTCCCTCCCGGGGCAGAGCAGCCGGACCAGCGGGATGTGCCTGGGAATTTAACCCTTTGTTCCCATAGGGATGTGCCTGGGATTTTAACGAATTTAACCCTTTGTTCCCATAGGGATGTGCCTGGGATTTTAACGAATTTAACCCTTTGTTCCCATAGGGATGTACCTGGGAATTTAACCCTTTGTTCCCATGGGGATGTACCTGGGATTTTAACGAATTTAACCCTTTGTTCCCATAGGGATGTACCTGGGAATTTAACGAATTTAACCCTTTGTTCCCATGGGGATGTACCTGGGAATTTAACCCTTTGTTCCCATAGGGATGTACCTGGGAATTTAACGAATTTAACCCTTTGTTCCCATAGGGATGTGCCTGGGAATTTAACCCTTTGTTCCCATGGGGATGTGCCTGGGAATTTAACTAATTTAACCCTTTGTTCCCATAGGGATGTACCTGGGATTTTAACGAATTTAACCCTTTGTTCCCGGGGATGTGCCTGGGAATTTAACGAATTTAACCCTTTGTTCCCATAGGGATGTGCCTGGGAATTTAACCCTTTGTTCCCATAGGGATGTACCTGGGAATTTAACCCTTTGTTCCCGGGGATGTGCCTGGGAATTTAACCCTTTGTTCCCATGGGGATGTACCTGGGAATTTAACGAATTTAACCCTTTTTTCCCATAGGGATGTGCCTGGGAATTTAACCCTTTGTTCCCATGGGGATGTACCTGGGAATTTAACGAATTTAACCCTTTGTTCCCATGGGGATGTACCTGGGAATTTAACGAATTTAACCCTTTTTTCCCATAGGGATGTGCCTGGGAATTTAACCCTTTGTTCCCATAGGGATGTACCTGGGATTTTAACGAATTTAACCCTTTGTTCCCATAGGGATGTACCTGGGAATTTAGCGAATTTAACCCTTTGTTCCCATAGGGATGTACCTGGGAATTTAACGAATTTAACCCTTTGTTCCCATGGGGATGTACCTGGGAATTTAACGAATTTAACCCTTTGTTCCCATAGGGATGTGCAGGAGCATCCCTAGGCTGTGCTGGGAATTTAACCCTTTGTTCCCCGGTGCTGTGCTGGGAATTTAACCCATTGTTTCCCGTCCCACATCATCCTGGCCGAGTGAACCGTGCAGGGATTGCGGAGCCGGGCTCTGCTGGGTCCTACCCCCGGCTGGGGCTGGGAAATCCGAGCTGCTGGCGCTGCTTTGATCCCTTTTGTTCTGGCGTGGTGGTCCGGCCCCAGCCTGCCAGCGCCACAAAAACTCCTCACTTGTTCCTTCTTGCCGCGCTTTCCGCTGTCCTTCAGCGGGGGAAGGATCGAACGAGACACCGTCACTGCCCCGGGGGCAGAAATGCAAAGCAGACAAAGCAAAACCCCCCCAGCCCAACCCCGAAACCCCCCCAGACAGCTCCAGGTGCAGAACATAACACAGAGAGGGGAAACATGTGAAATGGTGTTCTTTTTGAGCTGGAATTAAAGGAATTGGATTAATGGTTATTTCAGTAGACACACGGGAAAACAGATTCTCTGCAGATAGGAAACAGGTGAGTGCAAACAGGGTGGGTGATAAGGGGACAGGTGAGTTAATTAAATTGCTTTTAAAATACATTGGAAGGAATGGAAGTGCTGGAGTTTAGGGTGGCTGGTTTGAATTTTAGCTCTTCATGACCACAAACTTAAAATGAAGATGCTCAGAGAGAAGGGCAGAGCTTTCCTTAAACTGAGAGAATTCTCTTGGAATCACCTCCCTGAAACTCCTCATCCAATTTTGCACCCAACTCCCTCTCAGGCCAAGGAAGAGAAGAAATATTTGCCAGAGTATCCCTAAAACCGATAAGAAATATTTGCCAGAGTATCCGTAAAACTGATAAGAAGGGCAGGCAGGAGGAATCAGCCCCTCTGGGGGCTCTGCCCTCATCCCAGGTCAGACACCTGCACAGGTGAATTCCTGACCTTCATTCCTCCAAAAAAATGCAAATAAATCACAAACAGCCCTGAAGATGGCTTCAATCACCTTCTTTACACATTTCCTTTTTGCAGAGAAAATCTCTCCTGGAACTCCCCAGGTCAGCTCTTCTTTTCCTGGCTGGCAGCAGGATGGTGCTTGGGAACACCTGGAAAGCATTGGGATGATTTTGGGGTTTTTTTAATACCCTGGGAGAAATTAAACCAACAGACAAATGTGGAAGCTCTGAGTGGAAAATCATGTCCAGGCTTGTGTGTAGAGAAATAAAAAAATTAAAAAAATACAGAGATAACAAGGGAAATGCTGCAATTTCAGGTTTATGTTACACTCATGGGGCAAGGGGGAAATGTCCTGCTCAGCTTTTAGAGCTGTCCTCAGTCCGCAGGCAGCAATCCCAGGCTCTCCATTAGCTGGGCAGTAAAAGTCAGGGAAAGCTGGGAGCAGACAAAATATGGGATGAGAGAGCAGCGGCTGCAGGATGAGAGGATGATTTCTGTGCTGTTGCTCTGGCTTGATGTGATAGAAAAACCTAAAACACAACCTGGGGCACCCAGACAGGCTCCTGGAGCTTCCTAAGCGCAGTTAAAAATGCACAATGTGTTTTCCCAATTTCCCCGGGCTCGGAATCCTGGGTATCCTCCTCCATCTCTCAACACAGACCTCCGGCCAAAAAATATCCAGGAAAAACGTTGGGAAGCTCATCAGGGTCCCTCTGAATCTGCCACTGCCAGCTCAGGGTGTGATGGATCAACAGTGCCAGGGAATTCCCAGCCTGGATAAATCCCAGCTCCATCCCATCCCCAGGCTGGGAACGGAGAATTGAGAGGAGCAAAGTGACGGAGATGGGGAGAGAACAGGAAAATCAATGTTCCTTTAAGAAATGTTTCTTTAATTCTTTCTATAAAACTCTCATAATTCTATTCCAGACCCCTTGGTAAGAGCAATGGATTCGTCTGTAGTAACAGAACAGATTCAATCCTTAGGATTGATTCCTCACTGAATAGGAAAATTAATGTTTTTTTTAAATAAATCTTTCTTTAATTCTTTCTATAAAACTCTCATAATTCTATTCCTTTAGTTCTCTTTGTAAAACTCTCATGATTCTATTCTTTTAATTCTTTTTATAAAACTCTCATCATTCTATTCCTTTAATTCTCTTCATAAAGAAACTTTCATAATTCTATTCCAGACCCCTTGGTAAGAGCATATGGATATTTTTATGTGTGGTGATGGAGCACTCCAAAACAGTGGGATGAGACCCCAAAAGTGACATTTTTAGACTAAAAGAATCTGTTTTCACTGCCATGAATGATCATGAGTGATGGTGGTGATTGCCTCCTTTAGGCTTTGGATGAAGGAACTCAGCTTTGTGTGGCAAATGCCATCAGGGCTCTTGTAGGGGATCAAATTCCAGCATCAGCTTGGGGTTTCCACCTTTGTTTTTTGGTTTGTTTGGGTTTTTTGTGGGTTTTCTCGCTAGTTTTTTTAAAATTAGTTTTGGTTTGGCTTTTTGGTTAGAACATCCCACCATGCCAAGGCTCTCATCTTGAGGTGCTTTTTTGATACTCTGGACACCCAACCCTTCAACTCTTTCACCCTGAGCTGTCATGTTCAACTCGCAATGTTTTGGAATAAATGTGAGCCCAGACCCACAAAATGAAGCAGAATAGAATCTGAAAAATATAAAGTTAAACCTGAGGCATCCCAGCCTTCTCTCCGAGGTGTCCCCCTGCCCTGCCACGGATGAGGGGAAATCTCCTGGAGAGAGCGGCCGGGCCTGGCCTGGCCCAGCCCTGAGCCCAGCTCGGCCTGGCCCATCCATCCCACCCCATCCCATCCCATCCCATCCCATCCCATCCCATCCCATCCCATCCCATCCCATCCCATCCCATCCCATCCCATCCCATCCATCCCACCCCACCCCACCCCACCCCATCCCATCCCATCCCATCCCATCCCATCCCATCCCATCCCATCCCATCCCATCCCATCCCATCCCATCCCATCCCATCCCATCCCATGGATCCCATCCATCCCATTCATCCCATCCCATCCCACCCCATCCCATCCCACCCCACCCCATCCCATCCCATGGATCCCATCCCATCCCACCCCATCCCATCCCATCCCATCCCATCCCATCCCATCCATCCCATCCCATCCCATCCCATCCCATCCCATCCCATCCCATCCATCCCATCCCATCCCACCCCATCCCATCCCACCCCACCCCATCCCATCCCATCCCATCCCATCCCATCCATCCCATCCCATCCATCCCATCCCATCCCATCCCATCCCATCCCATCCCATCCCATCCCATCCCATCCCATCCCATCCCATCCCATCCCATCCCATCCCATCCATCCCATCCCATCCATCCCATCCCATCGCATCCCATCCCATCCATCCCATCCCATCCCGTCCCATCCCATCCCATCCCATCCCATCCCATCCCATCCCATCCCATCCCATCCCATCCCATCCCATCTCATCCCATCCATCCCATCCCATCCATCCCATCCCATCCCATCCCATCCCATCCCATCCCATCCCATCCCATCCCATCCCATCCCATCCCATCCCATCCCATCCCATCCTGTCCCATCCCATCCCACCGCATCCCATTGCATCCCAAGGATCCCATCCCACTGCATCCTGTCCCATCCCACTGCATCTCATCCCACTGCATCCCATCCCATCCAATTGCATTCCATTGCATCCCACCCCATCCCACCCCATCCCATCCCATCCCATCCCATCCCATCCCATCCCATCCCATCCCATCCATCCCATCCCATCCCATCCCATCCATCCCATCCCATCCCATCCCATTCCATCCCATCCCATCCCATCCCATCCCATCCCATCCCATCCCATCCATCCCATCCCTCTGATCCCTTTCCGGATCACTGCAGTCTGTAACCCGCTCCTGAACCTGCCGCTGCCTCAGCCTGTGGGAGTTGTTGTGGCGGAGGGCGAGACCCAGCAGGTCGGTGCTGAGAGCAGGGAAGGCTCTGACAGCCAGAGGGAATTCAGCAAAACCCAGCGCTCATCCCTGCCTGGGAGCCTGAGCGGGGCTGGGGGTCCCTGGGCTGCCCCCACTCAGGGGAGCAAACATCCCACTTGGTTCTCTCCTGACTCTCTTTATTTTTTGAGGCAGATTTGCTTTGTTCTAATTTTTAATTAAGAGAGGTCTCTTAAATTATTATCATTATCATTATCATTATCATTATCATTATCATTATCATTATCATTTAATTAATTATTTATTATTATTAATTTATTGTAGTATTTAATTATTTTATTATATTATTTTATTATCTATTTTAATTATTCATCATTATTAAATATTTTTTATTATTTAATATTTTATTAATTATTTTATAATTTAATTAATTTAAAATAATTAAATTATTTTAAAGCTATTTTTATTAAATATAATATATTATAATAGTTAATATATTATAATAGTTAATATATTATAGTAGTAAATATATTAGATACTATATTATATTATATTATATTATATTATATTATATTATATTATATTATATATAAATATATAAAAATATACAAATATAATATAATATAATATAATATAATATAATATAATATAATATAATATAATATAATATAATATAATATAATATAATATAATATAATATAATATAAAAATAATTATATTAATTTTTAATTAAGAGACATCTCAGCATTTTGGGGTCTCAGTGTTTCAAGGTTTCTGAGCCCTCAGCATTTCCAGGTGACGAAAAGAAGATGCTGAGAGGGAAATGCCTTGGGGGAGATTCCCCAGTTATACCAAGCAGTTAAACAGATTTTCCCCTCACTCACCCATTATATCCATATTAAAAAGGCTCAAACCTTCCTAAAATTTCCATATTGAGTCTGGGACACTTTTACCCCCTCTATTTTGTTCTAATTTGTGTTGATAATGAATTGCAGAAGAGGAGTTTTTCTCGTGGAAGTTCTGCCTTTGCCCTTGTCAGAAATGTTAATCACTCCTGCAGAGCCGGGCTCTGACGCTGCAGCTCATCCAGGCCCTGCTGAGCTGGGTCCTTGTGCCCCAGGGCCAGGGAGGGCAGGAGAACCCCACAGGTTTGGGAAAATAGAGATGTCTGTGTCAGGAGCCTGCCAGGGACATCTGGGAACAGGGAAAGTCAGAAATCTTTGTACAAAGATGCTTCCAAAAGGAGCCATGAACAAAATGAGCTCGCACACGTTTTCCTTGTAAGCCACCAGTTTTTGGGGACAGTTCTATCAGAGATGGGAGTTTGGGTCCTTCCTGCAATGGGGACATGGAAAATCTCTGCTGAGAGAGATTTTTTCCCTTCTGGAATGGGAAAAATGATGTAGGTTTGTAGATGGGGTCTTATATTTCAACCATAACAAACCTTACAAGGTCCTGAATCCCACAGAATTGGGACCAAATAAGTGGCAAGAAAGTTCAGAGTTTTCTGTTGTTATTTGCTCTGATCCTTTTTTTATAGGAGAATATTTTTATAAGCTTTTGGAAAAGTAATTTTTGAAGCAAGAGAGAAAAAAAGAAATCATGTTTGGACACCTCGATTTCTTCTTGAAAGCATTCCAAACCTCTACTTTTAGGTTGCTAAACCAGAATAAAAATAATTATCACACATGACAATTTGCAAAGCTTTTAATTAGCAAAACTCCCAGAAGAAAAAAAAAAAAAGGAAAAAAAAAAAAAAAGAAATGAGGGAGGAAAAAAAAGCAAAAATCTCAAGAAAACTTGCAACAGGTTTTCTCTAAGCATGGGTGGAGTGGAAAAAGTGAGCCAAGATAATTACCCACACTTAGTCATAAGGAGCAGGAAACACAGTAAAAGAAAAAAAAAATCTAATTGGGGCTGTTTTTCATATATATATTAAGGTGTTAATTTCCATCACATCATACAATGCGAGAACTCGGGATTTGGAGCGCAGGATCCTTGGCCTGCAGACGGAATGACAGAAAAAAAGGCAAATCCACGTGCAGATGTCGATGGGCGCACAATTAAATACCCACAGAGCAGCTCAGGCGGCAGCCTGTGCTCATGGAGGGTTTTGTTTCTCTGCTTCCAGCCAAAAGCTGCTGTGACACAAAAACAGGAGAGCAGAGCAGGGCAGCAAAGCCACCAGCAGGGGAGGTGACAGCAGAGAGGTCCCTGTGTGTCACAGGCCATGTGTGACCAGGGGAAGGACAACCCAAACCCTCAGGGTCCTCCAGAACCACCACAAAAACCCCCAAATCCTTCAGAAAGGAATGGGAAATCCATCTTTGTGCAGGGGAGGTGACAGCAGAGAGGTCCCTGTGTGTCACAGGCCACGTGTGACCAGGGGAAGGACAACCCAAACCCTCAGGGTCCTCCAGAACCACCACAAAAACCCCCAGATCCTTCAGAAAGGAATGGGAAATCCATCTTTGTGCAGGGGAGGTGACAGCAGAGAGGTCCCTGTGTGTCACAGGCCATGTGTGACAAGGGGAAGGACAACCCAAACCCTCAGGGTCCCTCAGAACCACCACAAAAACCCCCAGATCGGAAAATTCATCTTTGTGCAGGGGAGGTGACAGCAGAGAGGTCCCTGTGTGTCACAGGCCATGTGTGACCAGGGGAAGGACAACCCAAACCCTCAGGGTCCCTCAGAACCACCACAAAAACCCCCAGATCGGAAAATTCATCTTTGTGCAGGGGAGGTGACAGCAGAGAGGTCCCCGTTTGTCACAGGCCAGGTTTGATGAAGGGAAGGACAACCCAAACCCTCAGGGTCCCTCAGAACCACCACAAAAACCCCCAGATCCTTCAGAAAGGAATGGGAAATTCATCTTTGTGCCACAGGCATCCCTTTGCCCCCCACAGGAACAGGACATGCTCCTCTCCAAATCGGAGTTCTGATGCTCTGAAATGATTTTGGTGTGAGAGGAGTTTGGCCCACCCGTTATTTTCAGTTTGCAAAGATCTGTGTGCTTTAATGTCATTATTAATTAACACAAATCAGGTTGATGTGACCTCAGGGTCCCTCAGAACCACCACAACAACCCCAGCTCCTTCGGAATGGAATGGGAAATTCAAGTTGTGCCAAAAAGGCATTCCTTTTTTCCCCACAGGAACAGGACTTGCTCCTCTCCAAATCTGAGTTCTGATGCTCTGAAATTATTTCATTGCAAGAGGGATTTGACAGAATTAGAGAATAAAGTGAGTTTTTATCAAAGGCCTTCAGTAGCTACACCTTGGGCAGTGCAAAGCCTTGCAGAGGTGAGAATTTGACAATCTGAGAGGCTTTGAAAATTTTCTATAAATTCATTTCCCACACAGAGGGTGCACTCAAGATGGACAATGGTCACCAGTTTGTGGGGCAGATATAAGTTTGGTGTATTGGCATATCAGGAGTTAATTGTCCAATTAACCCAAGATGGACAATGGTCAGGAGTATTTGGAGCAGAGATAAGATTGGTCTATTTGTATATCAAGGGTTAATTGTCCCAATTAACCCAAGATGGATGATGGCCATGAGTTTTTAGGGTGGATATAAGTTTGGTCTATTTGCATATCAGGGGTTAATTGTCCAATATGAGCTTCAGGTAATGAAGTCACATTGCCCCAGTTTGTTTACATTTTGTTTATATGGTTGTTTTTATTTTTGTTTATAAATTTGTTTTTATAATTTTGGTTCAATTTTGTTTATGGTTTTGTTTATATTTCTGTTTGTATTTTTGTTTATATTTTTTGGGGTCTGAGGTCCTTGGGTCTCAGGCCTGGATTGTTCTGCCTGCCCAAACTGTGAGGAGAGCTTTGCTGACCCCTTCTATGGAGCTCAGAGCCCTGCAGTGACGCAGCACAGGAGCTGAAAAACACAAAAGCTAAAATCTGAAGGCACCATCACCTTGCCAGGGCTGCGGGGCTGCCACATCCCCAGGGGTTTGTTGTTCCAGAGGGTGGTGGTGCTCCTGCTGGAGAAATCCCTTTTGCAGAGATGTCAGCTGGAAAAAACCCAGAGGTGAGCAAACAGAAAACCTCATCTGTTTGTGTTTGCAGGGCCTCTCCTCGCCCGGCGCTGTCTGTGCTGCAGGATGGCATTCCCTGGCTCCTGGGTGGCACAATTCCTGCCAGGCTTCAGGGCTGGCTTGGCCTGGCACTGCAGTGTCAGAGACAATTCCTAAACTGTTCCATGAGTTCATGTCTCCCTTCCCTTCTCCTCTTCCTCCCTGTTCCAGCTGGAATTGGCCGTGCCCAGGGCTGGGAATGGCAGCACAGGTTCCTGTCAGGGACATGGATCCTCTGATCAAACTCCTGTCTGGCTCACAGAAGTCACTGTAAAACCTGTTTTTATTCCAGCATGCACGCTTTTTATCCATTCTTACCAAACTCATCAGTTTACACTTTATTCATTGATCACAAAATGCTCATTGGAACAGGCAGCTGTAGGTTTCTCTTTTTCATCCTTTTCTTTCTTGGTTTCTGTGCCAATGACTTTGGTAGGAAATTCTTCCATGGATCCTCTGATCAAACTCCTCTCTGGCTCACAGAAATTGCTGTAAAACCTCTTCCACCTCCCTGGGGCTGTCTGTGCCATGGGCCCACCCTCCATGAGGGCTGAGGGGACACTTTCACACCCTGCCTTTCACAAGGAACTCCAGAAAATTCTCCAGCGTGAGGATACTGGAACGTCCAGTTGTGCTATCCATGAAAAATATCAATTAAAAATAAAAATATCACAGCAAAAAAGGTGTTTGGAGGGGCGGCCAAGCCCAGGCTCCTTGTGACACGATGGGGAAGATGCAAACCCTGCAATGGATAGAGGGAGGGAAGGATGATAAAATATTGCCATCTGTTGGCATCCTGGACAAGGAGATGTCTCCACATGCCATGCTGGTTTTCTTGTGGACAGGGACAGAAGAGATGGAACAGCAGAATATCCTAAAAATGAATAATTTCAAAAGACAACACTCCTTTTTTTTGCAATTTTTTCCTTTTCATTTTTGCTTGGGGATTCCAGGTTTTGGTCTCCCTGCACTCCTTCCCACCCATGGTATGTCACCACACAGGTTTGGCCAAACCCTGAATCTGCATTTCCAGGGTCCAGGGGCTGCTCTTGGGAAGCTGTCTGTCCAGAAAAGAACCCCTCAGGGGGCAGCACTTTATTATCATCGTTAATGAACACAAAATCAGGCTGTGACCAGCTGGGGGGAGATTTGGGCAGGCAGAATTCATGGAAGGATCTTTTTCCCGAGGATTGTTCAGGCCCCTGGAAGGCAGAAGGGACGTGAAAGGAGGAGAACAACCCAAATCTCTCCTTATTGCCTTAAAATAAAATCCCTGGAGGGTTTGCAGCTGGAAGCTGGAGGTGGGAGGATCGAGCTGCGAGATTCCAGGTGGAGTTTTGCTCATTGCATGGCAAGAACACCTGAATGCTCTTGAGATGTGGCAGAAACTCCGGGAGAAGCCCTGACCCATCCTGGAGGTGCCCAAATCCAGGCTGGACAAGGGTTGGAGCACCCTGGGGTGGTGTGGGATGGATTTTGAGGTCCCTTCCTGTCCGGTTTTCTCTGCTGTTTGAAGGGCCTGGAAAGGCCCGGGGTGGCCTTGGGGCAGCCCGCGTATCGAAGGACGAGAAGAGGCTTCAGTTCTTCTTTCGGTTTTTATGTTTATTAATTGTTTATCTAAAAGATTTTCTTTCAGCCCGACAGAGCTCTGCTCAGCAGCCAGCCATGAGCACACTGTGCTGCCCTCCGGACCGCCACGTATTTTTATACCCATTGTTACATGTACAATATTTATCATTTTTCCCCAATACCATTTATTCTCATTGCTGGGTGCACTCTCAGTAATGACCAATCCAAAAGTGCCACCATGGCCAAAGAAGATGGAGGAGAAGAGGAAGAAGAAGAAGGACAGGACACGCCCCAATTCCTCCATCTTACTTCTCTAAACCCCCCTGTACAGAAATCCTAAACCCTGTGTCTCACTCTCTAATTAACCAATCCCTTCACCATTCACCCCGGTGAAACCCTCCTGTCCTCATACAGGTGTCGTCTCCTGTGTAGGATCAAAGTCCAGCCACCAGACACTTCTGGAACATTCCAGGGCTCCCGAGCCCCCCAAGGTGGTCTCGGTGGCCCAGCACCTCAGGACTCAGATCCTGAGATCCGACACCTTCCGACCGAAACCATTCCATAATCCCATGAAAACTTGAGCTGGATGGGTCCCGTTGGTTCTTCCACCTCTTCCACATTTATTCCAAATATTTATCCATCTCCAGCCTCCTCCATTTGCCATCTGAGGGCTCCACACTGCTGCCCACCCTCCCTTGGGTCCTCATTTCCAGCACCATTCCAAATTTTGTCTGCCCAACTCTTCCAGCACCACCTCGTAGCAGAAAATCAACTTTCAACCCAAAGTTCTTGTTTGAATTGGAGAGATTAAGGGTGGATGAGGAAAACAGCGTCATCCTCCCAGCCAGGCAAGGTGAAATTGTGTTTTAATCACAAAGAAAGGCAAATGTTGCAACCTCAGGGGCAGAGATTTTGGTTTGATCAAAGGCCCAGAAGGGTTGGAGGTGTCTCATTCCTGGCTGGGAATTATAAAAATAAATGGCATGCAAAAACAGTCAAAACAGCAAAGATTCGTATTAATTTATTTTTTTTAAAATTAAGATTTTTAAAATAAGAGTTGCGAAACTTGAACAGAATATTTTTTATTCCATTGTTTTTCAAACACTTCAGGTCAAACTGCTCCAAGTAATGAGGTTTGTGCAGTGAAAGTGATAAAAGAAAAACGCCCTGCAATTGTTTAAGGCAAGAAAAAGTTGAGAGGTTTAAGTAAAATTTGCAACAAAGCCTTGATGTTGCAGGCAGTGATTTTGTCCTACAAAACTGGTACTTTTTGCTGAAAAGTTAAAAAAAATTATTCTTATCAATTCTTGCAGCCTTTTCCCTGCATTCCATTCTAGGCAAAACTTGATGATTTCACCATTTCCCTCAGAAAACTACAAAACCTCATCTCCCCCATCTGCTTTTAGTTTGGGCTAAAAATGTGTCCAAAAGAAGAAGAGTGATGCCTCTGAAAAAAATATTCCTGAAGCAAAAAAGTAAAAAAAAAAAGTTGCCTGAAAATCTTCCCATCCCACAAAAATTTGAGATTTCCAAAACAATTTTGCTGTGCAGTAGGAATAAATTTTTGTAGAGGGAAGAACAGACCCACCCAAGAACATCCAATAACCTCTGGTGAAAGCTCAGATTTGGGATCTCGGCAATTCCAACCCAAATATTCCCCCTGTCTGCTGGAGAGGATTCCTCCTGCCCAAAGCCAGGAGCTGCCCTGGATCTGATCTGGGAAGCTTTGCTCCAAATGGATGCATTCCTAAAAAAGAAAAAAGAAAAAAAGAAATAAAAAAAGAAGAAAAAGAAGTTGTGGTTTTAGTGAATCATGGTGAAAAATTGAATTTCTGACTCGTGGTCAAAATTGGGGATTAAAGGAGCTCAGGGTGGCTCTGCCATCCCTCAGGGGCAGGAGATTGCCCAGGGATTGAAGGAATGGAATGGGATTTTAGGAATTAAATGGGGGTTTAGGAATGGAATGGGATTTAAGGAATGGAGTGGAATTTAAGGAATGGGATGGGATTTTAGGATGGAATGGGATTTTAGGGATGGAGTGGAATTTAAGGAATGGGATGGGATTTTAGGATGGAATGGGATTTTAGGGATGGAGTGGGATTTAAGGAACAGAGGGGGATTTTAGGAAGGGTGGGATTTAAGGAATGGGACGGAATTGTAGGAATTAAGTGGGATTTAAGGAATTGAATGGGATTTAAGGAATGGCATGGGATTTAATGAACAGAATGAGATTTTAGGAATGGGATGCAATTTTAAGAATGCAGTGGGATTTAAGGAATGGAGCGGGGTTTGAGGAATGGGATGGGATTTTAAGAATGCAGTGGGATTTGAGGAATAGGATGGGATTTTAGGAATTGGATGGGATTTAAGGAATTCAGTGGGGGTTTAGAAATGGGATGGGATTTTAGGAGTGGGATGCAATTTTAAGAAAGTGATGCAATTTTAAGAACACAGTGGGATTTAAGGAATGGAGTTGGGTTTAAGGAATGGAGTGGGATTTTAGGAATGGGATGGGACTTAAGGAATGCAATGGGATTTCAAGGAATGGGATGGAATTTTAGGAATGGAATGGGGTTTAAGGAATGGGTTGGGATTTTAGGAATAGAGTGGGATTTCAGGAGTGGAATGTCAGGATCTCTGTGCTTTTGGAGAAGTTTGGGAGCCCCAGCTCTTTCCCCAAATCCACCCAGCGAGGTTCCACAGGCTGAGCTGGTCCGTGTGGGCAGAACTGGAGTTCAGATCTCACCTAAATAATCCAAATTTTTCAGTTTGGGGCATCCCCAGGCTGGCCAGAGTGACCCACAAGGAACAGCAGCAATAACCTGACACCTGCCCCAAATTCAGCTCCACCAAACACAAACCTCAAAGATGAATATTCTGTGAATAAAATCCTTCCCAGGGAAAGGCTGCAGCTCCCATTCATGGTGCTGAGCATGGGCTGGGGGTGAAATTCCCATTTCTGGGGAGGAAAATCTCATTTCTGGGGGTGAAATTCCCATTTCTGGGGGTGAAATTCCCATTTCTGGGGGTGAAATTCCGATTTCTGGGGGGGAAATTCCCATTTCTGGGGGGGAAGTTCCCATTTCTGGTGGTGAAATTCCCATTTCTGGTGGTGAAATTCCCATTTCTGAGCGGCACTTTGGCTTTTGGAAAGCTGGCAAAAGATCTCATCAGGCCAGGAATGCAGCAGGGTGGGAATGCAGTGACAGACACTTTCCCCCTTGCTTCTCTTTTATTTTTAGAGCCATCATCAGCTGAAATGTCACCTTCCCTGCACAGGACCTGGGCTCTCCTCGCTGGCAGCAGGGTGGGATTTTTTCTCCTTGCTTTGAAGTCAAACCAATAATTAAGAAAGAGGCTTGGCTACCTGAGAGTCCCTGTCTGGTGCTCCTGCTATTAATAGGATGGGAGCTGTCTGCAGAGGGTTCTGTGGGATCTGAGGGGGGCTGGACCCCTCTCGCCCCCATCAGGGATTAACTCATCGCCCTGCCTGACAAACAGCACCCAGAGAAGGTGTGGTCCACCCCCATCCCATCCATCCCATCCCATCCCATCCCATCCCGCCCATCCCATCCATCCCATCCCATCCCATCCCATCCATCCCATCCCATCCCATCCCATCCCATCCCATCCCATCCCATCCCATCCCATCCCATCCCATCCCATCCATCCCATCCCATCCCATCCCATCCCATCCCATCCCATCCATCCCATCCCATCCCATCCCATCCCATCCCATCCCATCCCATCCCATCCCATCCCATCCCATCCCATCCCATCCCATCCCATCCCATCCCATCCATCCCATCCCATCCATCCCATCCCATCCCATCCCATCCCATCCCATCCCATCCCATCCCATCCCATCCCATCCCATCCCATCCCATCCCATCCCATCCCATCCATCCCATCCCATCCCATCCCATCCCATCCCATCCCATCCCATCCCATCCCATCCCATCCCATCCCATCCCATCCCATCCCATCCCATCCCATCCCCATCCCATCCCATCCCATCCCCATCCTTTGCTTTTCCAGCAATCTCAGCCTCTGGAAGCACCAAGAATTACACCAGGATGGGGCGAAAACCCCCAGAGGGCTCCATGAGGAGCAAAGGAGAGAGGAAGGAGCCGGGAAGAGTGGAACATTTGGGTGCTCTGCCATTGACTCCCAGCTCGCTTTCCCAGGGCAAACCCACAGCACCAACCCTGCTGCCAATTCAGCCCCCGCAGACCCAGAGGGAAAATGTGTTCTGTGGGAGGCAGCAGCCGATAGCTGAGCACGGTGGAAGGGGCTGTGCCACCTCCTGTCCCCGAACCTTGGCAGTGGCTGTGCCACCTCCTGTCCCCGAGCCTTGGCTGTGGCTGTGCCACCTCCTGTCCCAGCCCTTGGCAGTGGCTGTGCCACCTCCTGTCCCCAGCCCTTGGCTGTGCCACCTCCTGCCCCAGCCCTTGGCTGTGCCACCTCCTGTCCCAGGCCTTGGCTGTGCCACCTCCTGCCCCAGCCTTGGCAGTGGCTGTGCCACCTCCTGTCCCCAGCCCTTGGCTGTGGCTGTGCCACCTCCTGCCCCAGCCTTGGCTGTGGCTGTGCCACCTCCTGCCCCAAGCCTTGGCTGTGGCTGTGCCACCTCCTGCCCCAGCCTTGGCAGTGGCTGTGCCACCTCCTGTCCCCAGCCCTTGGCACTGGCTGTGCCACCTCCTGCCCCAGCCCTTGGCTGTGCCACCTCCTGTCCCCAGCCCTGGCAGTGGCTGTGCCACCTCCTGCCCCAGCCTTGGCTGTGCCACCTCCTGTCCCCAGCCTTGGCAGTGGCTGTGCCACCTCCTGCCCCAGCCCTTGGCTGTGCCACCTCCTGTCCCAGCCCTTGGCTGTGGCTGTGCCACCTCCTGTCCCGAGCCTTGGCAGTGGCTGTGCCACCTCCTGCCCCAGCCCTTGGCTGTGCCATCTCCTGCCCTGAGCCTTGGCTGTGCCACCTCCTGTCCCCAGCCCTTGGCAGTGGCTGTGCCACCTCCTGTCCCCAGCCTTGGCTGTGGCTGTGCCACCTCCTGCCCCAGCCCTTGGCTGTGCCACCTCCTGTCCTTAGCCCTGGCTGTGGCTGTGCCACCTCCTGCCCCAGCCCTTGGCAGTGGCTGTGCCACCTCCTGCCCCAGTCCTTGGCTGTGGCACCTCCTGTCCCCAGCCCTGGCAGTGGCTGTGCCACCTCCTGCCCCGAGCCTTGGCTGTGCCACCTCCTGTCCCAGCCCTTGGCTGTGCCACCTCCTGTCCCAGCCCTTGGCTGTGCCACCTCCTGTCCCCACCCCTTGGCTGTGCCACCTCCTGCCCCAGCCCTTGGCACAGCAGCTCCTTCCTGAGCCCAGCGTGTCCCGGCAGCCCCGCAGCCCCCTGACCCCAGCACAGCGGGGATTTGGCCCCTCGGGCTCTGGGCTCCGTTCCAAGGGGAAGGGGAGCTCGTCCAGGCTGCTCAGCCCAGCCCAGACACCTGATGGTGCTCACTGGAGCGTTTTCCTGCAAGACCCATCCTGAGGGATTTGGCACTTCCACATCCCCGGCTCCCACCCTCCAACCGCCACGGTGTACTTTGGGAGCCTGCCAGCTTCTATTAATTAAACTATTATCTTCCCTCACTTGCTTTTTCTATTTTTTTTTTCACTTTTTTTTTTTTTTTTTTTTTATTGAAGATCTCGTAGCTCTGAGGAATCCATTGTTTATTTTAATTAGCAGCAAGGATTTGTCTGGAAATCCCTACGTGGTGCTGGCTGGAGTTTTGTACTCTTCCCAGGTGAGCGTGGAAATGTTGCTGGCTGTAAATGAAGGGCACAAAAGTATCTTTCATTTCAGCACAAACCTTAAAAAAAAACCCGAAAATCTGAATCTCCAGATAAGGAAAAAGTGAATATCAGCCTCATTGCACATACATTTATTAACTCCAATTATTCATGGAGGCATAAATGGGCAGTGGAGGAATAAAGGGACTCCAGGACACAGGTGGACAATCCCTGCTACAAACTGAACAGGATTTCTTTGCTGATTTGACAGATTGAGATAATAAAAATTAAATAAATTTTTAAATCAAATTAATAAATAAAAAAATTTTAAATTAAATAAATTTTAATTATATAAATTTTAATTATATAAATTTTAATTAAATAAATTTTAATTAAATAAATTTTAATTTTTAAATTAAATAAATAAATAAAAAAACCCCTTGTCCAACCAAGGGTTTTCACCTGCTCCTGCATTTACTGAGTGCATCACTCACCCTGAGAGCAAAGCTCCTCTCTGCCTCAGTTATTCTATAATTAGACAGGTTAATTAGTTATTTAAAGCCAATGGGATTTTAGAACCATTCTCCTTAGTTATTCTATGATTAGACAGATTAATTAGTTATTTAGAGGTGATTGGATCTTCAGAACCCTCCTGTCCCTCCGATGCCCAGCCCAGTGCCACCTCTCCGATGACACTGGAAAAACCAACAGCCCATCAAATTCCTCCTCCTCCATAAAAAAAATGCAAAACAAGAAGTTATTTACATAAAGGGCATAAGGAAGTTTGTTACAAGAATGTAAACATCAAAAAGCCTAAAAAAACTTAAAAAATCTTTAAAAATCTTAAAAAACCTTAAAAAGTCTTTAAAAATCTTTAAAAAAATCTTAAAAAATCTTAAGGTGCAGAGTGATTGGGGTGACTCCATCTGCTCCCAGGCTCCCAAGGCAAAATTCCAGCTCCAAACTGGATTCCAGCTTCGATCTCATCCCCAGGATCTGGGGAAAATGGATTTTTTTTTATATCAGCCAAATTATCTGGTTGAAAATGGATTTTTTTTTTATATCAGCCAAATTATCTGGTTGAAAATTGATTTTTTTGTATATCAGATAAATTATCTGTCTGAAAATGGATTTTTTTGGATATCAACCAAAGTGTCTGGTTGAAAATGGATGTTCAGGGAATGGGATTTAGAGTGACCCTCAGAGCCTAAAACTTCCAAAAGAAGATGAGAGGAAGTTGTTCCTTTCTGACCACATGGCTGGGAATTTGATTCCAGCAAACTTTGGGGTTTTCCTATCATTTTTGTGAAAGATCCAATTGCTTTCCTTGCAGTGAAAAACTGACAATTAACATTAAACTTAGTGCTTTTTCTGAATCACTTGGCCAGATGGAAAAGAAGAGCAGGGAACTTCCCAGACAATGAAGAAGAATTTGGAAAGGTCCAGAAATAAAATTTTTAAATTTTTATTGAGTGAGTATATAATGAGGTAATTATCTATAATTTTTTTTGAGAAATATCAGAATAGCTGGAGATGAAAGAACCGAGTGCAGGAGCCCAGAACTCTGATTTACTGTTTTCTACTCTCAGCCCACAAGAATTTCACAGAGCATTCCTCAAGAGCAAACTCTGCAGGATTCGAGGCTGATGGAGCAGAATTGAGGACAAAGTTCCACTGCATCCTGAAATTCCCACAGCTGAGGATGGAAACCAGAGGGAAACAACCACAGAGCTCCTGAGGACCTTCCTGGCATTTTGTAATTGGGTGAAAAATCCGCATTGCACGCTTTGAGGAATCAGTGATTGGGTTACAAGGGAAAATAATCCAAGTGTCATTTCTTAATTGGATAGTTCAGTCTTAAAAGACCTTGGAACGAGAGATTGTTGGCCATTTTGTGCCTTCTAATGAAGAACTGCCGATTTTACTGACGTGACGAACTCACATTTTACTGATAAGAAATAGCAAACACCTGAGTTTAACATGAATTATCACCCTAAGTGCCTTCAATCCAGACCCAGAGAAACCACAACCGGTACCACCACAATTATTCATGGGTTTGGGTGGCATTTTGTAACTGGGTGAAAAATCCGCATGGCATGCGTTGAGGAATCAGTGATTGGGTTACAAGGGAAAATAATCCAAGTGCCATTTCTTAATTGGGTAGTTTATTCTTAAAAGACCTTGGAACGAGATTGTTGGCCATTTTGTGCCTTCTAATGAACTGCTGAACTCACATTTTACTGATAAGAAATAACAAACACCTGAGTTCTAACATGAATTATCACCCTCAGTGCCTTCAATCCACACCCAGAGAAACCAAAACTGGACCACAATTATTCATGGGTTTGGGTGGCATTTTGTAATTGGGTGAAAAATCCCATTGCATGCTTTGAGGAATCAGTGATTGGGTTACAAGGGAAAATAATCCAAGTGCCATTTCTTAATTGGATAGTTTTTGTGCCTTCTAATGAAGAACTACCGAACTGACGGTTTTACTGATAAGAAATCACAAACACCTGAGTTTAACATGAATTATCACCCTAAGTGCCTTCAATCCAGACCCAGAGAAACCACAAATGGACCACAATTATTCATGGGTTTGGGTGGCATTTTGTAACTGGGTGAAAAATCCGCATGGCATGCTTTGAGGAATCAGTGATTGGGTTACAAGGGAAAATAATCCAAGTGCCATTTCTTAATTGGACAGTTTATTCTTAAAAGACCTTGGAACGAGATTGTTGGACATTTTGTGCCTTCTAATGAACTGCTGAACTCACATTTTACTGATAAGAAATAACAAACACCTGAGTTCTAACATGAATTATCACCCTCAGTGCCTTCAATCCAGATGCAGAGAAACCAAAACCGGTACCACCACACTTCTTCCTCATGGGTTTGGGTGGCATTTTGTAATTGGGTGAAAAATCCGCATTGCACGCTTTGAGGAATCAGTGATTGGGTTACAAGGGAAAATAATCCAAGTGCCATTTCTTAATTGGACAGTTTATTCTTAAAAGACCTTGGAACAAGAGATTGTTGGCCATTTTGTGCCTTCTAATGAAGAACTGCCGATTTTACTGACGTGACGAACTCACGGTTTTACTGATAAGAAATAATAAACGCCTGAGTTCTAACATGAATTATCACTCTAAATGCCTTCAATCCAGACCCAGAGAAACCAAAACCGGTACCACCACACTTCTTCCTCATGGGTTTGGGTGGCATTTTGTAATTGGGTGAAAAATCCGCATGGCATGCTTTGAGGAATCAGTGATTGGGTTACAAGGGAAAATAATCCAAGTGCCATTTCTTAATTGGACAGTTTTTGTGCCTTCTAATGAAGAACTACCGAACTCACATTTTACTGATAAATAACAAACACCTGAGTTCTAACATGAATTATCACCCTCAGTGCCTTCAATCCAGGCCCAGAGACGCCCACAACCAGCACCCCACAAAAACCCCAAAGCAGAGCCCAGCCCACAACACGCCCGCAATCGTCTCCTGCTCCCAACATCTCAATTTCCCCGGGGCCGTTCACAGACACATCTTTCCCTCTGCCCTGACATCTGGCCGGGCTTTTCCCCTCAGGAAAGGCAGGATGCCATCCCCAGCCCCGATTGCAGGGCTGTTAAACAGCAGGGATGATGGGGCAGGACAATATTAAGTGGGATTTAACAGCGAGACCAAAGTTCCTTGTCAAACGCTTGACTTAGCGCTCCTTGATTGTTGGCATCCCAGCGCCGGGACCTTTTGCACTGAACCATTTTTCATTTTGACAACAAACTCCCGCAGCTCTCCAACGCTGCCCGGCTGGAGCTGCCAGCGAAATATTCCTGGGGCAGAAATACGGCCGGGGAGAGGAGATCTGCTGGCGGGGAGCAATGGCATTCCGAGCAGCGGGGTACAGCGCGCGCTAGGACCCGCTGGCTAGGCATAACAACGGGGGGAAAAGTCACAAAAACGGGAGGGAAAATGGGGAAAAAGTCACAAAAATGGGAGGGAAAATGAGAAAGTGGGGGGAAAAAAATAATCCCAAAAAATGGGGGAAAAAGTCACAAAAATGGGAGGGAAAATGAGAAAGTGGGGGGAAAAAAAATAATCCCAAAAAATGGGGGAAAAAGTCACAAAAATGGGAGGGAAAATGAGAAAGTGGGGGGAAAAAAAATAATCCCAAAAAATGGGAAAAAAAAAAGAGAAAATGGGGGGAAAAAGTCACAAAAACGGGAGGGAAAATGAGAAAGTGGGGGGAAAAAAATAATCCCAAAAAATGGGAAAAAAAAAGAGAAAATGGGGGGAAAAAGTCACAAAAACGGGAGAGAAAATGGGGAAAAATCTCAAAAAATAATCCCAAAAAATGGAAAAAAAAAAAGAGAAAATGGGGGGAAAATGTCACAAAAATGGGAGGGAAAATGAGAAAGTGGGGGGAAAAAAAATAATCCCAAAAAATGGAAAAAAAAAAAAAAGAGAAAATGGGGGGAAAAAGTCACAAAAACGGGAGGGAAAATGGGGAAAAAGTCACAAAAACTGGAGGGAAAATGGGGGAAAATCTCAAAAAGGGGAGAGAAAATGAGAAAGTGGGGGGAAAAAAATAATCCCAAGAAATGGGGAAAAAAAAGAGAAAATGGGGGGAAAAAGTCACAAAAACGGGAGGGAAAATGAGAAAGTGGGGAGGAAAAAAATAATTGCAAAAAATGGAAAAAAAAAGAGAAAATGGGGGGAAAAAGTCACAAAAATGGGAGAGAAAATGGGGAAAAAGTCACAAAAATGGGAGGGAAAATGGGGAAAAAGTCACAAAAATGGGAGGGAAAATGAGAAAGTGGGGGAAAAAAAATAATCCCAAAAAATGGAAAAAAAAAAAGAGAAAATGGGGGGAAAAAGTCACAAAAATGGGGAAAAAGTCACAAAAATGGGAGGGAAAATGAGAAAGTGGGGGGAAAAAAAATAATCCCAAAAAATGGAAAAAAAAAAAAGAGAAAATGGGGGGAAAAAGTCACAAAAACAGGAGGGAAAATGGGGGAAAATCTCAAAAAGGGGAGAGAAAATGAGAAAGTGGGGGGAAAAAAAATAATCCCAAAAAATGGGAAAAAAAAAAGAGAGAAAATGGGGGGGAAAAGTCACAAAAACGGGAGAGAAAATGGGGAAAAAGTCACAAAAACGGGAGGGAAAATGAGAAAGTGGGGGGAAAAAAATAATCCCAAAAAATGGGGAAAAAAAAGAGAGAAAATGGGGGGGAAAAGTCACAAAAACGGGAGAGAAAATGGGGAAAAAGTCACAAAAACGGGAGGGAAAATGAGAAAGTGGGGGGGAAAAAAATAATCCCAAAAAATGGGGAAAAAAAAGAGAAAATGGGGGGAAAAAGTCACAAAAACGGGAGAGAAAATGGGGAAAAAGTCACAAAAATGGGAGGGAAAATGGGGGAAAATCTCAAAAAGGGGAGAGAAAATGAGAAAGTGGGGGGGGAAAAAATAATCCCAAAAAATGGGAAAAAAGAAGAGAAAATGGGGGGAAAAAGTCACAAAAACGGGAGAGAAAATGGGGAAAAAGTCACAAAAATGGGAGGGAAAATGGGGAAAAAGTCACAAAAATGGGAGGGAAAATGAGAAAGTGGGGGGAAAAAAAATAATCCCAAAAAATGGGGAAAAAAAAAGAGAAAATGGGGGGAAAAAAAATAATCCCAAAAAATGGGAAAAAAAAAATGAGAAAATGGGGGGAAAAAGTCACAAAAACGGGAGAGAAAATGGGGAAAAAGTCACAAAAATGGGAGGGAAAATGGGGAAAAAGTCACAAAAACGGCAGGGAAAATGAGAAAGTGGGGGGAAAAAAATAATCCCAAAAAATGGAAAAAAAAAGAGAAAATGGGGGGAAAAAGTCACAAAAATGGGGAAAAAGTCACAAAAATGGGAGGGAAAATGAGAAAGTGGGGGGAAAAAATAATCCCAAAAAATGGAAAAAAAAAAGAGAAAATGGGGGGAAAAAGTCACAAAAACAGGAGGGAAAATGGGGGAAAATCTCAAAAAGGGGAGAGAAAATGAGAAAGTGGGGGGAAAAAAATAATCCCAAAAAATGGGAAAAAAAAAAGAGAAAATGGGGGGAAAAAGTCACAAAAACGGGAGGGAAAATGAGAAAGTGGGGGGAAAAAAATAACCCCAAAAAATGGGAAAAAAAAAGAGAAAATGGGGGGAAAAAGTCACAAAAATTGGAGGGAAAATGGGGGAAAATCTCAAAAAGGGGAGAGAAAATGAGAAAGTGGGGGGAAAAAAAATAATCCCAAAAAATGGGAAAAAAAAGAGAAAATGGGGGGGAAAAGTCACAAAAACGGGAGAGAAAAAGAGAAAATGGGAGGGAAAAAAATCTCCCAAAAAAGGGAGAGAAAAAGAGAAAATGGGAAGAAAAAACAATCCCAAAAAAGGGAGTGAAAAGGTGAAAATGGGGGAGAGAAATCCCAAAAAAAAGATTGGAAAGAATAAAGAAAATGGGAAGAAAAAACAATTCCAAAAAAGGGAGTGAAAAGGTGAAAATGGAGGAGAGAAATCCCAAAAAAAATGGAAAGAATAAAGAAAATGGGAAGAAAAAACAATTCCAAAAAAGGGAGTGAAAAGGTGAAAATGGGGGAGAGAAATCCCAAAAAAAATTGGAAAGAATAAAGAAAATGGGAAGAAATAAAATCCCAAAAAAAGGGAGACAAAAGGCAGGGAAAATATCCCAAAAAAGGGAGGAAAACAAGGAAAATCGAGGTTGGAATTGTGGGCTGCCTTCTTGTGGATGCATCCCAATGGGGATGTGGGGTGGGACAGGAGGGGTCGCTGCTTTTGGGGGGCTGCCAGGGGGTTTTGGGGGAACCTGAAGGGCCTTTAAACCTCCCCCAAATCTGTTTTTATTAAAGCACTAAACCCTTATGAAAGTCAGAGTGCGATGTGAGCAAAAGGCAGGAAATAAAGGGAGAGGAAAAAAAATAAAAATAAAAGAAAAGGGGGAACTTAATGAAGGTTTAATCTTCAAGGGAATCCGGGCTTGGAGACCGTAAATCTCATGGAATGGCCCCATATCCCAACGTCAAAAGCTGCCGTCTTGTGCCAGCAAATTTAATATTTTCAGAGGAGAAATGGGGTTTTAAACCCAGCTCTCTGTGCTGTGGGGAGATGGGATGTGGTGAGAGACGGCCACAAACCAGCTCCTGTCTTTGCTGGTGACAGATTTATTGGGGAATTATTTACCACCCCTTTTCCATCCTCCGCTGTCTCTGCATGCTCCCCCTACGCTTCCAGGCTGGAAAATTTCCATGAAAAATCCTGGAAATTTGATTGTGAGCTACTCTGGGCCCAGCCAGAAAAGTTTGTTTCTCCTGGTTTTCACTGCAGGAGAAACAAACGTTGGGGTATTTATTTTATTTCTGGTTTTTATTTTGAAATTCCCACATTTCCTCAGTTTCCCTTTTTGGAAAAGAGAGCAAAAACTCACCTTAAATTCAAGTTTTGACGTCGTTCCATGGTCTTTGAAAGGAATTCCAGCAAGGTTCCTGGAGGAATATTTCATTAATATCAAAAATTAATATCTGGGATTATTTTTTACTTCCAGGGGTCTTTGCTGGTGACAGATTTATTGGGGAATTATTGACCACCCCTTTTCCATCCTCCGCTGTCTCTGCATGCTCTCTGTGCTTCCAGGCTGGAAAATGTCCATGAAAAATCCTGGAAGTTTGATTGTGAGTTACTCTGGGCCCAGCCAGAAAAAGGAGAGTGGTTTTCACTGCAGGAGAAACAAATTTGGGGTTTGCAATCTGTACAAAATTCCTACATTTCCTCAGTTTCCCTTTTCTTTTTATAAAGGAGTGCAAAACCCCACCTTAAATTCACACTTTGGGGTCATTCCATGCTCCTTTAAAGGAATTCCAGCGAGGTTCCTGGAGGAATGGTGCATTAATATCAGAGATATCATTATATATGGGATTAATTTTTACTTCCGGGGGTCTGTGCTAGTGACAGATTTACTGGGGAATTATTCACCACCCCTTTTCCATCCTCCGCTGTCTCCACATGCTCTCTGTGCTTCCAGGCTGGAAAACATCCATGAAAAATCCTGGAAATTTGATTGTGAGCTACCCAGCCAGAAAAGGAGAGTGGTTTTCACTGCAGGAGAAAGAGATTTTGGGGTTTGCAATCTGTATTTCTGGTTTTTATTTTGAAATTCCCCCATTTCCTCAGTTTACCTTTTCTCTTTATAAAGGAGTGCAAAACCCCACCTTAAATTCAAATTCTGAGGTCATTCCATGCTCTTTGAAAGGAATTCCAGCAAGGTTCCTGGAGGAATGGTGCATTAATATCAGAGATATCATTATATATGGGATTAATTTTTACTTCCAGGGGTCTTTGTTAGTGACAGATTTATTGGGGAATTATTCACCACCCCTTTTCCATCCTCTGTCTCCACATGCTCTCTGTGCTTCCAGGCTGGAAAATGTCCATGAAAAATCCTGGAAATTTGATTGTGAGTTACTCTGGGCCCAGCCAGAAAAGGAGAGTGGTTTTCACTGCAGGAGAAACAAATTTGGGGTTTGCAATCTGTATTTCTGGTTTCTATTTTGAAATTCCCGCATTTCCTCAGTTTCCCTTTTCTTTTTGGAAAAGAGAGCAAAACCCCACCTTAAATTCACACTTTGGGGTCATTCCATGCTCCTTTAAAGGAATTCCAGCAAGGTTCCTGGAGGAATGTTGCATTAATATCAAAAATTAATATCTGGGATTATTTTTTACTTCACCCTGAAGGGAACTGGGCATTTTTACAGATTTCTGGGTACAGATGTTAATTAATGTTAATTAATTATTAATTAATTAATGTTAATGTAATTAATTAATTATTAATTAATTAATGTTAATGTTAATTAATGTTGCATTAATATCAGAAATTAATATATGGGATTATTTTTTACTTCATCCTGAAGGGAACTGGGGATTTTTACAGATTTCTGTGTACAGATGTTAATTAATGTTAATTAATTATTAATTAATTAATGTTAATGTAATTAATTAATTATTAATTAATTAATGTTAATGTTAATTAATGTTGCATTAATATCAGAAATTAATATATGGGATTATTTTTTACTTCACTTTGAAGGGAACTGGGCATTTTTACAGATTTTTATGTACAGATGTTAATTAATTTTAATGTTAATGAATGTTGCATTAATTTAAAAAATAATATATGGGATTATGTTTTACTTCACCCTGAAGGGAACTGGGGATTTTTACAGATTTCTGTGTACAGATGTTAATTAATGTTGCATTAATATCAGAAATTAATATATGGGATTATTTTTTACTTCACTTTGAAGGGAACTGGGCATTTTTGCAGATTTCTGTGTACAGATATTAATTAATATTGCATTAATATCAGAAATAAATATATGGGATTTTTTTTACTTCACCCTGAAGGGAACTGGGGATTTTTGCAGATTTCTGTAGATTTCTGTGTACAGATGTTAATTAATGTTAATGTTAATAATGTTGCATTAATATATGGGATATTTTTTACTTCACCCTGAAGGGAACTGGGCATTTTTGCAGATTTCTGTTCAGCACAGCATCACCGAACTCTCCCAACCTCTCCTGCTGCTCCATCTGTGCCCTGAGCATTCCCAGATTTTCCTGATTCACCACAAAAAACTCAAATATTTGCTCGTGGCTCCACAGATAACATTGTGAGAAATGCAGAAAATCAAATGTAATCCCAGTTTTATTCATCCCTACACAAACTCCCATGGGTTCCTCTTGTCAGCAAAACCGAGAGCTCATCTCAACATCAGTTTTTTTCCAGAGGGTCTGGAAAAAATTTCTGGAAATTTCCAATTTTCAACAGAAATTTGGAAAAAAAAAATCTCATTATTGGGAACAAATGAAAAGAGGATAAAACCTCTGAACTGCCCTGAGAGCGTTGCCAAGCTCAGAAATATGCAAAGCTCATTAATTATGAATTATTAGCTCAGATGTTGCAGCTTCTCTCTCTTTTCTCAGCCTTAAATCAGACGGGCCCGAGTTTGTTATCTGATTATATATTTATTCATTATATTTTTATTATGTATTTATCATATTTTTATTTATTTATATTTTAAATATTTATTTTTATTTAATTTACGCATTATATATTTATTATTTATATGTTTCTTTATATATTTATTTTATTTATTTGGTATTTCTTTATTATATATTTATTCATTATATTTTTATTATGTATTTATCATATTTTTATTTATTTATATTTTTAAATATTTATATTTATTTAATTTACACATTATATATTTATTATTTATATATTTCTTTATATATTTATTTTATTTATTTGGTATTTCTTTATTATATATTTATTCATTATATTTTTATTATATATTTATCACATCTTTATTCATTTATATCTTTAAATATTTATATTTATTTAATTTACGCATTATATATTTATTATTTATATATTTCTTTATATATTTATTTTATTTATTTGGTATTTCTTTATTATATTTTTATTATATATTTATTCATTATATTTTATTACATATTTATATTATTTATATTTATTTATATTTTTAAATATTTATATTTATTTAATTTATGCATTATATATTTTATTATTTATATATTTCTTTATATATTTATTTTATTTATTTGGTATTTCTTTATTATATTTTTATATTATATTTATTCATTATATTTTTATTACATATTTATCATATTTTTATTTATTTATATTTTTAAATATTTATATTTATTTAATTTATGCATTATATATTTATTATTTATATATTTCTTTATATATTTATTTGGTATTTCTTTATTATATTTTTATTATATATTTATTCATTATATTTTTATTACATATTTATTATATTTTTATTTATATTTTTAAATATTTATATTTATATTTATTTAATTTATGCATTATATATTTATTATTTATATATTTCTTTATATATTTATTTTATTTATTTGGTATTCCTTTATTATATTTTTATTATATATTTATTCATTATATTTTTATTATATATTTATAATATTTTATTTATATTTTAATATATTTATATTTAATTAATTTATACATTATATATTTATTATTTATATATTTATTTATATATTTATTTTATTTATTTGGTATTTCTTTATTATATTTTTATTATATATTTATTCATTATATTTTATTATATATTTATCATATTTTTATTTATTTATATTTCTAAATATTTATATTTATTTAATTTACGCATGATATATTTATTATTTATATATTTCTTTATATATTTATTTTATTTATTTGGTATTTCTTTATTATATTTTTATTATATATTTATTCATTATATTTTAATTATATATTTATTATATTTTTATTTATATTTTTTAATATTTATATTTATTTAATTTATGCATTATATATTTATTATTTATATATTTCTTTATATATTTATTTTATTTATTTGGTATTTCTTTATTATAGTTTAATTATATATTTATATTTTTATTATATATTTATCATATTTTTATTTATTCATATTTTTAAATATTTATATTAATTTAATTTATGCATTATTTATTTATTATTTATTTATTTATATATTTATTTCATTTATTTGGTATTTATTATATTTTTATTATATATTTATTAATTATATTTTTATTATATATTTATCATATTTTTATTTATATTTTTAAATATTTATATTTATTTGATTTACGTATTATATATTTATTATTTATATATTTCTTTATATATTTATTTTATTTATTTGGTATTTCTTTATTATATATTTATTCATTATATTTTTATCATATATTTATCATATTTTTATTTATTTATATTTTTATTTATTTATATTTATTTAATTTATGCATTACATATTTATTTTTATATATTTCTTTATATATTTATTTTATTTATTTATTTGGTATTTCTTTATTATATTTATTGAGATTTCTGATGGAATTCTCCTTGGATTCCTGGGCAGTGATGGAATGGACAGCACCAAGCTGTCTCAAGCAATCAAAGCATTTCCAATGAGGTTCGGGGCCAGCAATAATCATGGCTGGCTAAACAATGGATGTAAATTAACAATTAACACCTCTGCTCCAAAATGCCAAAATGCCACGGCCTCTCCCCACTGCTCCCGCCAGGGGCTGGGAGCTGCCCTTGCTTTGGTTCTGAAAGCAAAAATTCACCTTAAATTCACATTTTGGGCCATTTTCATGCTCTTTTAAAGGAATTCTAGCAAGATTCAACGTAAAACTTGTACCAGGATAAATCTGGAGTTAGGAACAAACCTAAAACCTGTATCTGGAATAAACCTGGACCAGTCTGGAGCTTTAAATTCACATTTTGGGGGCAATTCCATACTCTTTTAAAGGAATTCTAGCAAGATTCAACCTAAAACCTGTACCTGGAATAACCCTGGAGCCTTCAATTCAGATTTTGGGGCCATTTCCATACTTTTTTAAAGGAATTCTAGCAAGATTCAAGCAAGGAGCAAACCTAAACCCTGTACCAGAATAACCCTGGAGCCTTAAATTCACATTTTGGGGCCGTTTTCATACTCTTTTAAAGGAATTCTAGCAAGATTCAAGCAAGGAGCAAACCCAAAACCTGTACCAGGATAATGGATCAGCCTGTAAACATCTCAAAGTGGCTGCTGGGTATTTCAGTAACACTGCCATGAGTGAACAGCCGCGCTCCACACGGTCACACCCAGCCCAGAAACCCCTCAGCTGGTTCTTTTAAAGCCCAGATTGTTCAATAGGCAGAAAATGAAAGTGCAGCTTGTGGAGACGCACAGGGGAGAAATCCGGCTCTGTCAGGAGCCCCAAGGCCCTTCCATCAATGCAGCTTCTCCTCAGCAAAACTGTCGGGTTATCTCGGCTGTTTGAGGGGCCTGGAAAGGCCCGGGGTGGCCTTGGGACAGCCCGCGTATCAAAGGATGAGAAGAGGCTTCAGTTCTTCTTTCGGTTTTTATGTTTATTAATTGTTTATCTAAAAGATTTTCTTTCAGCCGGACAAAGATCTGCTCAGCAGTCAGCCATGGGCACACTGTCTGCTCTCCTGGGCAGCCACCTATCTTTATACCCTTTGTTACGTGTACAATATTTATCATTTCTCTCTAATACCATCTATTCTTATAACTCGGTGCACTCTCAGTAATAACCAATCCAAAGGTGCCACCGTGGCCAAAGAAGATGGAGGAGAAGAGGAAGAAGAAGGAGGACAGGACACACCCCAATTCCTCCATCTTACTCCTCCAAACTCTTTTGTACATAAATCTTAAACTTTGTGTCTCACCTTCTAATTAACCAATCCCTTCACCATTCACCCCGGTGAAGCCCTCATCTTTGTCATCTCCTGTGTAGGATCAAAGTGCAGCCACCAGACACTTCTGGAACATTCCAGGACTCCCGAGCCCCCCCAAGGTGGTCTCGGAGGCACCTCAGGACTGAGATCTTGAGATCCGACACAAAACCTCAGGATATCACGGGGACGTTTATAACCCCGGCAGCCTTTGATCAGCCAGAAAACCCTCCAGAAGGGTTGTGTTCAGCAAGAGATCCACAAGCATTAACCAAACAGATGATCCATAAATCTGGGACGAGTGCTGGGCGACAGCTGGGGCTCTCCTGACACGGATTAAAGACCAAAGGGTCCTCTCAGCTCCCTCTGCCTCCTGTCCCCACCCCAAGCTGTATTTTATGGATTTTTTCCCTTCTTTGCTCCGAGGCCACAAGTCTGGAGGGTTCTCTGTCAAAATCACTTCACACCCGCAGGAAAACTTTCTAATATGAATTGGGCTTTAAAAAAACTTTACCTTGATTTAGTGAGAATGTAAAGTGGGGCCGCAGTCAATGTGTTATTTGTAGGAACCCTGGAACACGAAGGGTCTCTGCTACCAAGGCAACATTAAGCACTAACCCCCATATAAAAAAAAACAAAAAACCCAAAGAAGCTCTTTATTCAAGGCAGGGTTTTTAAGCAACGTTATCTGCAAGCAGACATTCAAAAATATATATATATAAATCCAGGAGGTTTTTGGGCCAGCACACGTGCAGGGATTGCTGTGTGATGTTGTTTCAGTGCTGTTAAAGCAGGAGGCACCGGCTGAGAGCGGGAGTTCAGGCTGGGCCCTGTCTGGGGACAGCGGGGACATCGCTGCACCCACCCAGCCCAACAGAAAACAGAAACTTTTATTCCAGAAAACAGAAAACGGCAACTTTTATTCCAGAAACAGAAAATGGCAACTTTTATTCCAGAAAACAGAAAATGGCAACTTTTATTCCAGAAAACAGAAAATGGCAACTTTTATTCCAGAAACAGAAAACGGCAACTTTTATTCCAGAAAACAGAAAATTGCAACTTTTATTCCAGAAACAGAAAACCGCAATTTTTATTCCCATTTGCTACAGAAATCTAGAGCTGCCCCTGTTGCTGTTGAGGCAGTTACAACACAAAGCAGAGACTACAAATAGTCTCAGATAGCAACTTTTAATTATTGAACATGGCTAACTTTTTATACACTTTTCAATGGTTTATACTTCTACTCTAACTATCAGCTACAATGAGTCAACACAACACTATTAGTGAAAAGTTACAGAAACTTCAACTAACTTTTTAAAAACACTTCATCTAGCTACAAAATTCTCTCATCTTTCTTCAGTTCTTCACTTCTCTCAGTCTCTGGAGTTACAGCCTTAAAGAAATCTCTTTATCAGCTCCTTCTTGCTTCTCAGCTTCTTCTCGCTCTTTTAGCTAACAAGCCCGCTGTTTGCCTCTTCTACATGCCCTTGTAATTCCAAATCTCTCAGCTTCCCTCACACCATCGCTTTAAGAACCAGAGGGAAAATAAAAAAAAAATAAAAAATAAAAAGAATAAAAGGAAAAGAAAGGAAAGGTAGCGGAGATTTTATGGGCTGCCAACTGATTGCTGAGCTCATGCTCTATTGGCTTTGAGTGCGGGATCCATTACAGATCCCTCGGCTGCGTTTTATCCCCCAAGAACATTTCAGCAGCATCGCACCCCCGGCTCTGCAGGGACCGGGGCGAGCTGGGAAAGGCTCCCGGAAAAGCCACGGAGGGTTTGATCTCCCTGCACGACCCACCCTGTGTGGGATCTCAGCACCTCAGGACTGAGGTGCCACCGAGAGCACCCTTGGGGGGCTCGGGAGTCCTGGAATGTTCCAGAAGTGTCTGGTGGCTGGACTTTGATCCTACACAGGAGACGACACCTGTATGAGGACAGGAGGGTTTCACCGGGGTGAATGGTGAAGGGATTGGTTAATTAGAGAGTGAGACACAGGGTTTAGGATTTCTGTACAGGGGGGTTTAGAGAAGTAAGATGGAGGAATTGGGGCGTGTCCTGTCCTTCTTCTTCTTCTTCTCCTCCATCTTCTTTGGTGATGGTGGCACTTTGGGATTGGTCATTACTGAAAGTGCACCGGGCAATAAAAATAAAAAGGATTGGGGAAAAATGATAAATATTGTACACGTAACAATGGGTATAAAGATAGGTGACCGCCCGGAGGGCAGCACAGTGTGCTCATGGCTGACTGCTGAGCAGAGCTCTGTTCGGCTGAAAGAAAATCTTTTAGATAAACAATTAATAAACATAAAAACCGAAAGAAGAACTGAAGCCTCTTCTCGTCCTTCGATACGCGGGCTGCCCCAAGGCCACCCCGGGCCTTTCCAGGCCCCTCAAACAGCCGAGATAACCGGACAACTCTGAGCTCAGCGAGCTTCACCTCACCATGAAATTGGGAAATCGGGGCAGAATTAGGGGATTAAGGTGCAGGCCCGGCAGTTCTGGCTGGGGCAGCCTCGCTGGATGGCTCCGTGTCACACAATACCCTCAGCAACGGCCCTGAGCAAATAAATGGCTTTTGTGTACAATGGGATGTGTGTACAGACCTGCAAAACCACATCCAGGCAGGAGCAGCCAGCTATTCTTCACCCCCAAGTGAGTCCTTTCCTCACAAAATCTCCTTAAAGCCCTCGCTAAGCGTTGTTGCACTTTATTAAACCTGGCAGCAAAAGCCTGGGTGATGTCTGTGCCCGGCAGCTGGATGGCCCAGGGCAGGGGGATTCGGTGCCACTGAAAGGGGGTAAATTGGGAAAAGGTTTGGCTTGGCCCTCGAGCTCAGGCCAGGATCTCTGGGTGAATTTAGGTCCCACCTAAAGGGGATAAATTGAGAAAAGGTTTGGCTTGACCCTCGAGCTCTGGCCAAGATCTCAGAGTAATTTTAGGTCCCACCTAAAGTTCAGCTTGGTGCCTTGACCCTTGAGTACTGGCTGACATCTCCAGGTAAATTTGGGTCCCACCTAAAGGGGATAATTCGGGAAAAGGTTTGGCTTGACCTTCGAGCTCTGGCCAAGATCTCAGAGTAATTTTAGGTCCCACCTAAAGTCCAGCTTGTTGCCTTGACCCTCGAGCTCAGGCTAAGATCTCTGGGTGAATTTAGGTCCCACCTAAAGGGGATAAATTAGAAAAAGTTTGGGCTTGCTGCCTTGACCTCAAGCTCTGACTGACATCTCCAGGTAAATTTGGGTCCCACCTAAAGGGGATAAATTGGGAAAAGGTTTGGCTTGACCCTCGAGCTCAGGCCAAGATCTCAGAGTAATTTTAGGTCCCACCTAAAGTCCAGCTTGGTGCCTTGACCTCGAGCTCAGGCCAGGATCTCTGGGTGAATTTCGGTCCCACCTAAAGGGGATAAATTAGAAAAAGTTTGGGCTTGATGTCTTGACCCTTGAGCTCTGACCAAGATTTCTGGGTAATTTACCCAAGATTTCTGGGTGAATTTAGGTCCCACCTAAAAGGGATAATTTGGGAAAACTTTGGGCTGGCTGCCTTGACCCTCGAGCTCTGGCCAAGACCTCTGGGTAAATTTAGGTCCCACCTAAAGTCCAGCTTCCTGCCTTGACCCTTGAGTACTGGCTGACATCTCCAGGTAAATTTGGGTGCCACCTAAAGGGGATAAATTGGGAAAAGGTTTGGCTTGACCTTCGAGCTCTGGCCAAGATCTCAGAGTAATTTTAGGTCCCACCTAAAGTCCAGCTTGGTGCCTTGACCCTTGAGTCTGGCTAAGATCTCTGGGTGAATTTAGGTCCCACCTAAAGGGGATAAATTGGGAAAAGGTTCGGCTTGACCCATGAGCTTTGGCCAAGATTTCTGGGTAAATTTAGGTCCCACCTAAAGTCCAGTTTGCTGCCTTGACCCTTGAGTACTGGCTGACATCTCCAGGTAAATTTGGGTCCCACCTAAAGGGGATAAATTGGGAAAAGGTTTGGCTTGACCCTCGAGCTCTGGCCAAAATCTGAGTAATTTTAGGTCCCACCTAAAGTTCAGCTTGGTGCCTTGACCTCGAGCTTTGGCTGAGATCTCTGGGTGAATTTAGGTCCCACCTAAAGGGGATAATTTGGGAAAAGTTTGGGCTTGATGCCTTGAGCTCTGACCAAGATTTCTGGGTAATTTACCCAAGATTTCTGGGTAAATTTAGGTCCCACCTAAAGGGGATAAATTGGGAAAAGGTTTGGCTTGACCCATGAGCTTTGGCCAAGATTTCTGGGTAAATTTAGGTCCCACCTAAAGTCCAGTTTGCTGCCTTGACCTCGAGCTTTGGCTGACATCTCCAGGTAAATTTAGGTCCCACCTAAAGGGGATAATTTGGGAAAAGGTTCAGCTTGCTGCCTTGACCCTTGAGCTCTGACCAAGATCTCAGAGTAATTTTAGGTCCCACCTAAAGTCCAGTTTGCTGCCTTGACCTCGAGCTTTGGCTGAGATCTCTGGGTAAATTTAGGTTCCACCTAAAGGGGATAATTCGGGAAAAGGTTCAGTTTGCTGCCTTGACCCTCGAGCTCTGGCCAAGATCTCCAGCTGATCCTCCTCCTGTGCATTCCCAAAGTCTGGAAACTCAGAAATCACAAAGCCATCTTTCCATCTTTCCAGGAATGGTGAGAGCTGCGATTCTCCCCTTGTGCCCGGTGGGAGACACACAGGAACATTTTAATTCATCCCAGCAGGGTTAAAATTCGCCCGATTTCCCTCCAGGGCATTGTCTTTCCAAAGAGATAAAAAACCTCGAGATTTTTATTCCCTTTAACCCTCAGCTCTCCTTGGCGGCTCCCTGGCATTTTTTGGGCGTTATCTCCCGGCATTGTCTTTCCAAAGAGATAAAAAAAACCTCGAGATTTCTATTCCCTTTAACCCTCAGCTCTCCTCGGCGGCTCCCTGGCATTTTTGGGCGTTATCTCCCGGCATTGTCTTTCCAAAGAGATAAAAAAAACCTCGAGATTTCTATTCCCTTTAACCCTCAGCTCTCCTCGGCGGTTCCCTGGCATTTTTTGGGCGTTATCTCCCTTTGTGGCCCGCTTTGATCGGGTGCCCTGTCATGCCGGGGCGGCTCTTTGGAGCATCCCCATCTCTCAGCAGCATCCTTGATGTGCGGCTCCGCTCAGGGCAGCGCCAACAGCTCCCGTCAGCGCCGCTGCCGCCGCGCCCGGGCCGGGGATGCCGCAAATTCCGCCCTTTGATGCCCCCCGGGCCCGGCTGAAAGATGCGGGAGCGCCGGGGAAGGGCCGGGATGCGGCAGCGCTGGAGAAGGCAGCAAATTAAAGGAGCGCGGTGAAGGGGTGGGAATGGGGAATGGTCTTTTTAATCTGCTCCCTTTTTCTGGGTTATTTTGCTTTTTTAAGATCATTTTTAGGTCAGATGTTATTGGGGCTGAGCGGACACCCCTCTATCCCAAATCCTTTATCCACACTCGGACTCCTCTTCATTAATGAACGATGAAAAGCAATTAACAAAACCCGCCCAGGTGGCCTCCAGCCCTTCTTCCAGCAATAATTTCTATTATTTCTATATAACTAGCATTAATTTCTATTATATCTATATAATTACCAATATTTTCTATTATTTCTATATAACTAGCAATATTTTCTGTTATTTCTATATAATTAGCAATAATTTCTATTATTTCTATATAATTAGCAATATTTTCCATTATTTCTATATAATTAGCAATAATTTCTATTATTTCTATGTAATTAGCAATATTTTCCATTATTTCTATATAATTAGTAATATTTTCTATTATTTCTATATATTTACCAATATTTTCTGTTATTTCTATAAAATTAGCAATATTTTCCATTATTTCTATATAATTAGCAATATTTTCCATTATTTCTATATAATTACCAATATTTTCTATTATTTCTATATAACTAGCAATATTTTCTATTATTTCTATATAATTAACAATAATTTCTATTATTTCTATATAATATCACTTCTATTTTTTCTATATAATTAGCATTAATTTCTATTATTTCAATATAATTTCTATTATTTCTATAAGATTAGCAATAATTTCTATTATTTCTATACAGTTAGCAATATTTTCCATTATTTCTAGATAATTTGCAATAATTTCTATTATTTCTATATAATATCATTTCTATTATTTCTATATAATATCACTTCTATTTTTTCTATATAATTAGCATTAATTTCTATTATTTCTATATAATTTCTATTATTCTATAAAATTAGCAATAATTTCCATTATTTCTATATAATATCATTTATATTATATATATTGCCACTTGCAAACTCCACTTTAAACCTCGCAGGTAAGGGACACCCAGCGCTTCCAGGAAATATTGGGGATGGTTCCCTGAATTCCTGAATTCCCTGAATCTCGTGAATCAAAACTCACTTATCCTTACAAAAGGAACGCCTTGAGACATCCCCTGTCTCTTATTCAAACAAAAAAAACCAGAATAATTAGCTGCTAATTAAGCTCATAATGACTTATTTTGTCCTCTTCCCTCCCTTATTTTAAATAAAACCTGATGATGCAAAGTATTAAAATATTCCTTGGCTTCTCCCTCCGTAACCAACCGGCTCTAGGTGGAAAGAGCTTTTTTATTTTTTTTTTTTATGGTATTAAAAGTAAACCAGCCCCTGCCAGGTTTGGATAAAAGGCTATTTATTTTCAACCAATTTGATAGCTGCAGTTTTCGGTAATTGAATTTTCTGTGGTCGGAGAAGCAGTAATCTTAGAAACCAAATAAATATTTTTTAATAAAATGGAACACTGAGAAACCCTATAATAATGTCAAATATGTAGCCACTTATGGATGGATAAATATTTTAAGAAATTTACATCTCACCCAATGCTTTAGGCCTTCAGCTTCCCTGGAAATTTCGAACAACGCTATTTTATTTTGGGGGTGTATTTAGATAAAGAGCTAAATACGAATCCTTCACTTTGCAGGGTTTGATTTCCAATATTTATGCAAGGAAAGAGAAACCCAAAAACGCTTTCTCAGACCCTTTCCCTGGCACGTGGCAGCCCCGGGGATCCAGGCTCCAAAAAATTGACTGATTCTGCCAGAATCACCCCAAAAAAAACCCTGTGCAGAGTCAGAGATGGTGAAAATTATGGAATCTGCAAGAAAATCCTCTTTTGTCAAAGCCTCTGGTGACAATCCTTTGGATGGACACTTGTTGTTGGTGTTAGGGCAAAAAAACAGAGCTCAGGGAATTGTAAAGGAGGAAAAGCTGCCGGTGCTGCAGCCACACAAACTCAAAATAATTTACTGATTCTGACAGAATCATCCCCAAAAAATCCCTGTGCAGAGTCAAAAATAATGGAATCTGGGAGAAAATCATCTTTTGTTGAAGCATCTGTGTCAATCCTTTGGGTGGACGCTTGTTGCTGGTGGTTAGGGCAAAAAAAACAGAGCTCAGGGAATTGTAAAGGAGGAAAAGCTGCCGCTGCTGCAGCCACACAAACTCAAAATAATTGACTGATTCTGCCAGAATCGTCCCCAAAAAAAACCCTGTGCAGAGTCAGAGCTCATGGAAATAATGGAATCTGAGAGAAAATCATCTTTTGTTGAAGCATCTGTGTCAATCCTTTGGGTGGACGCTTGTTGCTGGTGGTTAGGGCAAAAAAACAGAGCTCGGGGAATTGTAAAGGAGGAAAAGCTGCTGCTGCTGCAGCCACGCAAACTCCACAAAATTGACTGATTCTGACAGAATCGTCCCCAAAAAAACCCTGTGCAGAGTCAAAAATAATGGAATCTGAGAGAAAATCCACTTTTGTTGAAGCATCTGTGTCAATACTTTGGGTGGACGCTTGTTGTTGGTAGTTAGGGCAAAAAAAGAGCTCAGGGAATTGTGAAGGAGGAAAAGCAAACCCGGTGCTGCAGCCACACAAACTCAAAATAATTTACTGATTCTGACAGAATCATCCCCAAAAAAAACCCTGTGCAGAGTCAAAAATAAAGGAATCTGGGAGAAAATCCACTTTTGTCGAAGCCTCTTGTGACAATGCTTTGGATTGGCGTGACTGGAATTCCGTGCAAGGCAGAGGGAGAGCAGCAGAACAAGGGGATCCTCAGCTCTGCAGGGACCCCCGAATTCTGCAGATCCCTGGAAAAAATCCCGGTGAGAACTCGCACACGCCTGGGAGGGGCTCCCTGGGCTTGGGGTGCAAATGTTTGGGTCTGAGGAGCAAACCCAGCTCAGGGAATTGTAAATGAGGAAAAGCTGCCGGTGCTGCAGCCCCAGGGATTGATGGACACAGACCCAGAGGCCTCTGCCACCCCAAATCCTCACCCACTCCACAAAATCCCTGGTAATTTTTCCAAGTTCCTTTCCAAACTCAGTGTGGTTCCCCTTCGCTTGGGAAACGCAAAAAAATCTCATTTTATTTCTTTTTTTTCCAGGCCTTTCTAATTTTCTGAGCCAGTGCTAAGTCACTGCGGGATAAAGGAGCTTCCATGGGATGTGCAGCAGGGACAGAATTCCCGTTTCCTGCAGAACGGCCAAGCTGGAAATGGAATTATTGTTCTCTTATGGTGACACCTGCTGGCAAAGGCGGCCTCCTGTAACAGCTCCTGGAAAAGGATCCATCCCCAAAATCACCTGGATTGGTGAGACCAGGTCAGGGGCTTGGGAAAGGAGGAACTGGAGTGAAGCAGCCAAAGCAAGGAAAAACAGGAAGGGACACACACTGGGGCTTGAAATCCAGGGAATTCAGAAGGGGATCAATTGTTCTCCATCCCACAGATGGGACATGACAAAGGATCAGCGCACATCCCATTGAGGAAAACCAAGATTTGGGCAAGGTCCTGTTGAGTGGAAGGTTCCTACCTGAGGAGAAAATGCTGGAAAATCCCTCACAACCCCTGGATATCTGAATTTCCAGTCGTGTTTTTTCCAAGCTGATCCATCAGGATTGACCCCAGCTCAAACACAAGCACCACGCTCAGCCCCTCTCTTCTTCTTTCATTCATTTTCAGTCTTGCTGAAAGGTGAAACCCAGGTGGTTTTCAGCAGGACGCCGTGGAAATCAGGGATGGAATTCCCAGTTTATCAATGATGGGCCAGAAAAATGACACAGGAACAGCAGCTCCTGCATGGATGGAGCAATCACAACCACGTGTTCCACACCACAGGTATCCCAAGGGACCAGAGCTTGGCATCTGTGAGGATTCAGCTGAAATCCCCGTGTTTTAGCCCAAAATTTCAATCCCAGAAAGCAACAAAACTTGGAAATTTCATTTTCAGAATGGAAATGAAACCTGTGCTTGGTCACTGTTCTGGTGTGGCAGAGCAGGGATGGTGGGATGGGGTTTGCCAGGATAAATCCTTTGCTTGGCATCCCAACAGATGGAACCACCATCAGCACTCCTGTTCTCACATTAAGGTGATTAATTTGTAATTAAAAGCTCTGAGCTGCTCCCACACCACAGGAATTCTAAAGGACCAGAGCTTGGCATCCCTGGGGATTCAGCTGAAATCTCTGTTTTATCCCAAAATTTCAATCCCAGAAAGCAACAATTCCAAAATGGAAATTAAACCAGTGCTTGGTCACTCTCACACCACATGTATCCTAAAAGACCAGAGCTTGGCATCCCTGGGGATTCAGCTGAAATCCCTGTGTTTTATCCCAAAATTTCAATTCCAGAAAGACTGAAAAATGATTCCAAAATGGAAATGAAACCTGTGCTTGGTCACTGTTCTGGTGTGGCAGAGCAGGGATGGTGGGATGGGGTTTGCCAGGATAAATCCCTTTGCTGGGCATCCCAACATCCCCCCCAGCACTCCTGGGCTCACATTAAGGTGATTAATTAATAATTAAAAGCTCTGAGATGGTCCCACACCTCTGGAGAACAGGGAACAGAGCGGGAATAACTCCCAGGAGATGGCAAACCTTGCTCAGCTGCGTTGAAAACTCTTCAGCACAATCCCCAGCCAGTTTATCTCCCTCTCAACAAAGCCCACATTTCCTTCCTTCCCTTTGTTATGGAAAATTCTTGGGATAACAGACAGCGTGGAACCAGCAGGACTAAGTTTGACGAAACCTTTTTAATGATGCATCATGGAAAAAGCAACTGCGGATTGTTCTGGCCGTGCCAAAAACAGAGAGTTTCTGGTTCGTGTGGGGAGTTTCTCCTCCAAGTTTCAGTCTCCACAAGCACCTTGGAGCACACAGGCACTAACAGCTTTTCCAGTCTTTCTCCTGGAGCCTCCATCCCACAATATTTGCCTTGTTCAAGGGGGAAAGATGCATCTTGGAGCCATTTGCTGGGGCAGCTCTGGGGCATCATGCAATATTTATATTCTGTTAATCTGAGAGCTTGAAACGAAAGATGGAAGAGGCCAAATCCAACCTTTCCATAGACGCCATTGATTTGGGAACGGCGCTGGATTTGGGCCAGCGCTTTCCCTCGCCTCCCTCTGTGCCTTTCAGGATATTTGTGGAAATGAGGAGCAGGGTCATTTGGTATTCAGCCCTGGCTATGAATTATAATCTGGGTATGAACTGTGCAGAAATTTAAAAGGCAAATTTTTTCACCTCAGAAACAAACTTTTCTTCCTCCAGCAGCCAAAAGAACCCAGGGCCAGAGGCAGGAAAGGGCAGCACACAAAACACACACGGGGGGTTCACCCTCTGCAAAACCAGAACAAAATTAAAAGAATTCCCCCCTGAGCAAGGGGGACAGCTTGGAAACTGTTCAGAAACCTGAGGGGGTTCACGAGATTGGCATCATCAGCGACATAAATTTCCATAATATCTGCATCAAAAATAAAGCCAGGCCACCTTTATGTTCTGTGCCTCGTTTAATAAGGGCTATAATGCAATTAAACCACTCCACAATTAATGTTTTGTCTCTGGGCCATTCCTTGGAGGGGCTGATTCCTCCCCCTTGGAGAGGGAGAACAATGAGGCACCGGAGGGGCTGGGCAGGACCCGTTTCATGTGGGATCTGCATCTGCTGGGGAGGTTGGAAAAGATCTCAGATCCTAAGGATGGACTGAAATCTTGGATTTGCTGAAGTTGTCATGAGATAAAACCTCCAGGAGCACCTCAATCCTGCTGGATTTTATTGCCTTTTAGATCCCTGGTTGTATCAAACCTTTCAGATTCAGGATGTACAGATCCCTGGAGGATCTGCATCTGCTGGCGAGGTCGAATAAGAGCTCAGGTCCTAAGGATCTTCTGAATTCTTGGATTTGCTGAACTTGTCATGAAACAAAACTGGATTTTCCTGCCTTTCCAATTCCTGGTTGTATCAAACCTTTCAGATTCCTGGATGTACTGATCCCTGAAGGATCTGCATCTTCTGGGGAGGCTGGGGAAGATCTCAGATCCTAAGGATGTTCTGAATTCTTGGATTTGCTATGAGGCAGAAGCACCTCAATCCTGCTGGATTTCACTGCCTTTCCAATTCCTGCATGTAAAACCTTTCAGATTCCTGGATGTACAGATCCCAGAAGGATCTGCATCTTCTGGGGAGGCTGGGGAAGATCTCAGATCATAAGGATGTTCTGAATTCTTCGATTTTCTACGAGGCAGAACCTCCAGAAGCGCACCTCAATCCTGCTGGATTTCACTGGAATTTCCAATTCCTGCACATTTTAAACCTCAGTGTGAGTCAGTGCTGGGCCCTGACCCCACCAGCTCCACTGCAGATGGAAAAAGCCTGAACTGGGCTGGGATTTAGGCCCTGGGATCGGTGCTCAGAAGGAGACTGAAAAATGCTGTTTGTTCATAAGTTTTTATTCCCCCTTTTCCTCCATGGAAAAACAAAGCTTATGAATTTATTTTTATGATTTAATTTATTCTTATTGCTGAATTAATTTTTATTATTTATTTGTATGAATTTATTTATATATATATATTATCATATTATATAACTTATTTTTATTATTTAATTTATTTTTATTATTTAATTTATTTCTATTATCTAATTTATTTGTATTATATAATTTATTTGTATTATAGAATTTGTTCGTATTATTTATTTGTATAATTTCATTAATTTGCATTATTTAATTAATTTGTATTATTAATTTGTATTATTTAATTTATTTGTATTATTTATTTTTTATTATTTAATTTATTTGCATTATTTAATTTTTAAAATTTAATTTATTTGTATTATTTAGCTTTTTTTAGTTGTTGTGTGGACTCTTTTGCATCTGAGCATGGAAAAAGTGCTGGGCCATGATCAAACTGACCTGCAGTAAATTGTTTAATTTTGCTGAGATTTCGGACCTCTTCTAAAACAACAATAGCATATTTTCCTAGGGAAACGGGGGTGGACAAAAAGGGAAAATCCAGCACCCCAGTAAAACAAAAGGAGCCTCCATCCATCCATCCATCCATCCATCCATCCATCCATCCATCCAGAGGCACATATGGCATTTTCAGCTCACCCCAACCCTTCCCCTTGGCATTTCAAGGCCTATTAATAAACAAAACAAAGCGGCCTCAGCAAACACATGAGCAAACATCTCGGGCGGCTGCAGCCCAGAATGAGCCCCTTCCTTCCTCCACAGCACCCCAGGCCTCCCAGCTTCTCCCTGCAATATTTTTACCATCAAGGAGCAGCCCTGGGATGTGTTGCAGTAAATATGCCCTAAAAAAATAAAATAAAATAGAATAAAAAAAAATTAAAATAAAATAAAATATAAAATAAAATAAAATAGAATAAAATAAAATAGAATAGAATAAAATAAAATAAAATAAAATAGAATAGAATAAAATAAAATAAAATAAAATAAAATAAAATAAAATAAAATAAAATAAAATAAAATAAAATAAAAATAAAATAAAATAGAATAAAATAAAATAAAATAAAATAAAATAAAATAGAATAGAATAAAATAAAATAAAATAAAATAAAATAAAAATAAAATAAAATAAAATAAAATAAAATAAAATAAAATAAAAATAAAATAAAATAAAATAAAATAAAATAAAATAGAATAAAATAAAATAAAATAAAATAAAATAAAATAGAATAAAATAAAATAAAATAAAATAGAATAAAATAAAATAAAATAAAATAAAATAAAATAAAATAGAATAGAATAAAATAAAATAAAATAAAATAAAATAAAATAAAATAAAAATAAAATAAAATAAAATAAAATAAAATAAAATAAAATAAAATAAAATAAAAATAAAATAAAATAAAATAAAATAAAATAAAATAGAATAAAATAAAATAAAATAAAATAGAATAAAATAAAATAAAATAAAATAGAATAAAATAAAATAAAATAAAATAAAATAAAATAAAATAAAATAAAATAAAATAAAATAAAATAAAACCCCCCCAAGGTGGGCAGGTCAGGCAGAATTTCGGAGCTCCACAGAACCTCCCTGGTCACCCCAACAAACCCCCCGTGTCCCAGGCAGGAGCGAGGCAGAGCCAGCCCGGCACCAGCAGCGCAATTTAGCGTGCAGGTATTTGATTTGATAAAAAAAACCGACTTTAATTGGAAAGAGCTCCATCCCTGGGTGCAGCCATGGGTCTGTGGAGGTGGCTGGAATTCAGGGGCTCCTGGAATTCAGTGAGAGGGGCCAGGGCCCAGCCTGGGGCTGACACGTCGCTCCAGCCTCCAGGTTTTCCACCAGCCCTCTGAGGGTAGCATGTTGCAGCTGGCAAAAAAATAAACAAACCTGAGCTCTGTGCTAACAGGGTTTTTTTTTTCCCCCTTTCCTATAATTTATGCCACGAGAGAAGGAAAAACAGCCACACGTTTGTGAGGGGAGGATCCATTCAGCCCCTCCAGCAATAATTATTAAAAATATTAGAATATTTTATATTTATATTTATATTTATATATTTATATTTATATATTTATATATTTATATATATTATATTTATTATATATTTATATATATATAATATTTATATTTTAATATTATAATTTAATATTAGAAATATTAAATGTCCATGTCCTGGGCATGGACACAGGGAAATGCAATTTTTTGGGGAAGGACAGCATCTTAAATGCGCGTGCAGGAGTTGATTTTTTAGTTTTTCTTTCTAATTTCCAGGGAAATCTGTGCCTCTGGTGAGGAGGAACTCGTGTGCAGCACTTTTGGTCTCACTCATTACAATAAGGTTTTATTTTAAAACTCCTCCTTTATTCTGGAGACAGAAAACCAAACACATCCCTCTCCCAAACAGGATTTTCTGCTCTTGGCTACCTCGGTGGGTTTTTCCAAACGCTGCCTTCAGAAATAAACTCATTTTGAGTTTTTCCCATCTTCCCTCTCTGTGGATTCAGAGCACAACCCTGGGTAGGAGCAGAGGCCTGGAAACTCCAAAATGAGCTCAGGGCAGGTTGGGAATCCCTGAATCCCCGAATCCTGCACTGCAATGAGGGAGCACAGAGGCTCAGGAGGGGTGAGAGCACCCCAGCCCCTCTGTGCTCCCCCATTCCCTGCCCTGGGGTGTCCGGTTATCTCGGCTGTTTGAGGGGCCTGGAAAGGCCCGGGGTGGCCTTGGGGCAGCCCGCGTATCGAAGGACGAGAAGAGGCTTCAGTTCTTCTTTCGGTTTTTATGTTTATTAAATGTTTATGTAAAAGATTTTCTCTGGGCCCGACAGAGCTCTGCTCAGCAGCCAGCCATGAGCACACTCCCTGCCCTCCGGACAGTCACCTATCTTTATACCCATTGTTACGTGTACAATATTTATCATTTTTCCCCAATCCTTTTCATTTTTATTGTCCGGTGCACTTTCAGTAATGACCAATCCCAAAGTGCCACCATCACCACAGAAGATGGAGGAGAAGAAGAAGAAGAAGAAGGACAGGACACGCCCCAATTCCTCCATCTTACTTCTCTAAACCCCCCTGTACAGAAATCCTAAACCCTGTGTCTCACTCTCTAATTAACCAATCCCTTCACCATTCACCCCGGTGAAACCCTCCTGTCCTCATACAGGTGTCGTCTCCTGTGTAGGATCAAAGTCCAGCCACCAGACACTTCTGGAACATTCCAGGGCTCCCGAGCCCCCCAAGGGTGCTCTCGGTGGCACCTCAGTCCTGAGGTGCTGAGATCCCACAGGCTCCCTCAGCAGGAATTTCCCTGCTGGCAGAGCCACCACAGGTCCTTTTCCTCACCTGGCACCTCCAGCACCTGATCCTGCAGGGCCTGAAGCAGATCTGACCCTCTCAGCAAGGAAGGGAAATTTCCATTTATTCAGCCATGGAGAACCAGGTCTCCACACCAGGGATTAACAACACTAAAGAGCTAAAAAACGGAAATAATAATAAAAGAAATAACAGCATATTAAAAACCAGATTTATTTATAACCCCTGCCTCACAATGGCGCCTTTGGATGCTGATTCCCTGCACTTAGAGCGAGTTCATGAATCCATTGTGCAGACAGCGATGCCAAAGCCACATGAAAGAGGGACAAAGATCAGAGGCAGGGATGCACAGAAGGAAGAAGACAACTTGAAGAGTAAATCAGGGTTTAAAATTCAACCAGCGCTTCTCAATTATTCAAGGCACTGTTTTTTTAACAAGGATTAGAAAATGATATTTCAAATGCATCACTTGAGCAGGATGACACCTTTTCAAATGAAGGGTTTCTGTTGCTGCTCCTGTTATTCTGTCTGGACTAAAAGATGACTTTCAAGTATTTTGCCTATCATTTTTAAAGAGGGGAGAAAAAAAAAAATAGCAAGCCTGAAAGAACAAAGGCAACACTTCAAAGCCTTCAGCAGAGAAGGAAGTGCTTTCTAGCAAAAAATCATCCACTTGTGTCAATGAAACCTTTGTCAGGCAGCTCCTCTCCTGCCTTGGCCGCTGCAGCTGAAGACAGAAGGGAAAGAGAATCCTGAGAGAAGGGGGAAAGTCATGTCCCAGCAGAGTCCCCTGCGTGCCCTCTGTGTGACACATGGAGAGGAGCTGAGGAGCACACACACACCTTCCACTGCCCTTTAAACCCCTGGAAATCTGGGATTTTCTGTCCCCTATCCGTGGAGCTCCTGGAGAGGATTTTGCAGCAATGAGGAACAGTGGTATACAACAGCAGAGAGCATTTAAACAGCAGCAGAGAGCATTTAAACCCCTGGAAATTTGGGAGGCTGATCTCTTGTCCCCTGCCCAAGGAGCTCCAGGAGAAGATTTTGCCGGAATAAGGAGCAGTGGTAGCTAAAAGTGAGATCATTTAAACCCTTGGAAATTTGGGATTTTTTTTGTCCCCTACCTAAGAAGCTTCTGTAGAGGATTTTGCAGGAATAAGGAGCAGTGGTAGCTAAAAGTGAGACCATTTAAACGCCCTTGAAATTTGGGAGGCTGATCTCTTGTCCCCTACCCAAGGAGCTCCAGGAGAAGATTTTGCAGCAATAAGGAGCAGTAGTAGTTAACAGCAGAGACCATTTCAACCTCTGGAAATTTGGGATTTTTTGTCTCCTACCCAAGGGATTTCTGGAGAAGATTTTGCAGGAATAAGGAGCAGTGGTAGCTAAAAGTGAGACCATTTAAACCCCTGGAAATTTGGGATTTTTTGTCCCCTACCCAAGGGATTTCTGGAGAAGATTTTGCAGGAATAAGGAGCAGTGGTAGCTAAAAGTGAGACCATTTAAACCCTTGGAAATTTGGGAGGCTGAATTTTGTCCCCTACCCAAGGAGCTCCAGGACAAAATTTTGCGACAATAAGGAGCAGTGGTAGTTAAAAGCAAGGCCATTTAAAGCCCTGGAAATTTGAGATTTTTTGTCCCCTACCCAAGGGGTTTCTGGAGAAGATTTTGCAGGAATAAGGAGCAGTGGTAGCTAAAAGTGAGACCATTTAGACCCCTGGAAATTTGGGATTTTTTGTCCCCTACCCAAGGGGTTTCTGGAGAAGATTTTGCCGGAATAAGGAGCAGTGACAGTTAAAAGTGAGACCATTTAAACCCTTGGAAATTTGGGATTTTTTTGTCCCCTACCTAAGAAGCTTCTGTAGAGGATTTTGCAGGAATAAGGAGCAGTGACAGTTAAAAGTGAGACCATTTAAACCCCTGGAAATTTGGGATTTTTTGTCTGCTACCCAAGGGATTTCTGGAGAAGATTTTGCCGGAATAAGGACAGTGACAGTTAAAAGTGAGACCATTTAAACCCTTGGAAATTTGGGATTTTTTTGTCCCCTACCTAAGAAGCTTCTGTAGAAGATTTTGCAGGAATAAGGAGCAGTGGTAGTTAAAAGTGAGACCATTTAAACGCCCTTGAAATTTGGAAGGCTGAATTTTGTCCCCTACCCAAGGAGCTCCAGGAGAAAATTTTGCGACAATAAGGAGCAGTGGTAGTTAAAAGTAAGGCCATTAAAACCCATGGAAATTTGGGATTTTTTGTCCCCTACCCAAGGGATTTCTGGAGAAGATTTTGCCAGAATAAGGAGCAGTGACAGTTAAAAGTGAGACCATTTAAACCCCTGGAAATTTGGGATTTTTTTGTCCCCTACCTAAGAAGCTTCTGTAGATGATTTTGCAGGAATAAGGAGCAGTGATAGTTAAAAATGAGATCATTTAGACCCCTGGAAATTTGGGAGGCTGAATTTTTGTCCCCTACCCAAGGAGCTCCAGGAGAAAATTTTGCAGGAATAAGGAGCAGTGGCAGTTAACAGCAGAGGCCATTTCAACCCCTGGAAATTTGGGATTTCTTGTCCCCTACCCAAGGAGCTCCAGGAGAGGGTTTTGCAGCAGTAAGGAGCAGAGGTAGTTAAAAGTAAGGCCATTTAAAGCCCTGGAAATTTGGGATTTTTTGTCTCCTACCCAAGGGGTTTCTGGAGAAGATTTTGCAGCAATAAGGAGCAGTGGTGGTTAAAAGTGAGGCCATTTCAACCCCTGGAAATCTGGGATTTCTTGTCCTCTACCCAAGGAGCTTCAGGAGAGGATTTTGCAGCAGTAAGGAGCAGTGGTGGTTAAAAGTGAGACCATTTCCAAAAGAACTGCAATTGCTCCATGTTTTTTCATGTTCCTCAGCACCAGGGAGCTTTGCAGTTCCAGAATTGATGAATTGGGAATTGATGCAGGGATCCACCTGCACCGGGCTCTGGATCAGCCCAAGGCACCAGGGGAGGCTCATTCCCTCCTGCCCCTCAGGTTCCGTCTCACCCCACGCAGATTTATCTTCTGACCCATCTGTGGTGCTTTGGGGCTTTTCAACTTTTTTAGTTCAGGTCCTAAATTCATTTGGGGACTCTGTTTAATTTTCTAACAGGATTTTTGTGCTCCCATCCTCCTGTACCACTCCATCACAACCCCAGAGCTCACCGCTCCCTTCAGGGCCCCTTTCCAGGTTTTCCTCCCCCTGGCAGCGCTCCCTCTCCCCTGGAATATTTGGAATATCGCAGAACACGTTGTTAAACACGGCTTTAACACGAGTCAGCGCAGTTGCTCTGATCGCTATTACCCCAACGAGCTCCCCCTCCAACCCCAGCCCCTTCTGACCTCCACACACCTGGAGACGTCACCCTCTGACCTATCCCCCATCTCCGACACGGGGCAATTATCAGCAATTTGTTGGCTTTGTTTTCCTTAGCACCCAATTATGCAAATAGCAGAGCAGGAATGGAGCTGCTGCGAGCTTGGAGCGAAGCGTTCCGTGCCTGAGCGGCCCTGCCAGCCCAGCCCGGTGTGCGGGAGCAGGAAATGAGAATTCAGGGAACGCTTATCCCAGGCAATCTCTGCCGGGGTGGCAGGAGGATGTTTAATGCTTTTTATTTTTATTAATTCTTATGAGAACCTGCAGCCTGGATGCTGCCCGCTCCCATGCGCTGCTGGATATTTCATTTTCTTGTGCGTTCCTGAGCTTCCCACCCTGGCTGTGCACCCTCAGCTTTCCTCCAGGGACAAGGCAGGGCTGGGGTTCTGGTAAATATCAACAAAAAACCACATTTTCCACACCCAAAGGGGAGGATTTGATCCAAATCATGCGGAAGGAGAATCCCCCCATTTATTGCTGCACACAGGGAGTGGAGCAGAGCGGTGCCCACACTGGATTTTGAGCTTGAATTCGGTGTTTTGTTTTTTCTTTCCATGCTCTGTCCATGCCCACCTATTATGAGCTTGAATTCAGTGTTTTGTTTTTTCTTTCCATGCTCTGTCCATGCTCACCTTGGCTTTTGTGCTGAAATCCACTGTTCTGTCTTTTTCTGTCCATGCCCACCTTGGATTTTGTGCTTGAATCCATTGTTCTGCATTTTTCTATCCATGTCCACACTGGATTTTGTGCTTGAATCCATTGGCTTGCATTTTTCTGTCCATGCCCACCATGGTTTTTGTGCTGGAATCCACCTTTCTGCATTTTCCTGTCCATGTCCACCCTGGCTTTTGTGCCTGAATCCATTGTTCTGCTTTTTTCTGTCCATCCCCACCTTGGCTTTTGTGCTGGAATCCCTTGGTTCCTCTTTTCCTCTCCATACTCTGGGCAGTTCACATAAAGCAGAATTTCCAAGTCCTATTCGGTTTTATTTTAATTAGTTTTTTGTTTGTTTGCTTGAAAGCAGAAGAGCTGATCCCATCCCACCCTTCCCTCTGTACATCAAAAGGGATTTTAACCCCCCAGAGTTTCATCTGCACCGAAGACAGGCACAAAAACCAGTGGAAAAAAGACAAAAACCAGTGGATAAAGGACAAAAACCAGTGGAAAAAGGACATTTTGGGCCCCTTTTCCCCACCTTTCTTCACCCCACTTGGTCTGTGGGATGTGTCAAGATCAGCATTGTCTCCACCAGTCCCCTGCCAGCCCTGTGACCTCACCACTTCCCTGGTAAGAGATTAGGACACATTTTCAGAGGTTCAGGGTTATTTTTAGGCAGCCCCAGAGACACGAGGGGAGGGAAGGGGCAGGAGGGTTTTTCCTCATCATGGAACAATCTCTGTGTCTGGAGAAAGCACTCGGATTCATGTCAGAGCACAGAACTGCCCTGGGAAAGCTGGATCGGCTCCATCCAGCTGAGGTGGCACTGCTGGAATGGATTCCCCTGGGGAAGGGGCTGAAAATGCACAGGGGGGTTCTGGCCTGCCAGAAAAATACATTAAACCCAACCCCCCAAATTCCAGAATAGCACATTAATCCAAATAACAAATAACATTAATCCAAACCCCTCAATCCCAGAATAACACATGAATCCAAACCTCCCAATCTCATAATGACACATTAAACTAAACCCTCTAAATTCCAGAATAACACATTAATACAAACCCCCCAAATTTCAGAAAAACATTAATCCAAACCCCCCAAATTCCATAATAACACATTAAACCAACCCCCCCAAATTCCAGAGTAACACATTAAACCAACCCCCCCAAATTCCATAATAACACATTAAACCAACCCCCCCAAATCTCAGAGTAACACATTAAACCAACCCCCCAAATTCCAGAAAAAAAACATTAATCCAAACCCCCCAAATCCTAGAATAACACATTAAACGAAACCCCCCCCCAAATTCCATAATAACACATTAAACCAAATGCCCCAAATTCCATAAAAACACAATAAACCAAATGCTCCAAATCCCAGAATAACACATTAAGCCAAGCCCCCCAAAATTGCATAATAACACATTAAACCACCCCCCCCCAAATCCCAGAAGAACACATTAAACCAAACTCCCCCAAATCCCAGAAAACCACATTAATCCCAACCCCCCAAATCCCAGAATAACACATTAAAGGCATCACTGCAGAACAAAGAATCTATATTTTATAAAGAATATATATTTTTTTTTAATTTTTTTTTTTTTTGAATATCCAACAGGCAGCTCCAGCAGGCCCCTCCCAGCCCTGTGCCTGGTGATCTGCCCCCCGTGCCAAACGCAGAGTTTGCTTCCAGCCATGCCTGGCGCTTTTCCACCCAGGAACAGTTCTGGATTTGGGAATGGCTCTTGCATGTCACGCTCGTGGGCATTTGGCCCACGCCAAGAGAGCTTTGTTACCCAGCCCACAAATCCATGAAACCCAAGCCTGAGTCAAGCTGAGACGCTGTGCAAACCCAGGAGGGCTTGAACGAGCTCCTGGAATAAAAGTGCAGCCCCTCCCCAGGCAGAGCTGTATTTTTAGGAAGTGGATTGAGAAATGTTTTCCTTGCTCCATTTCCATGTTTACTGGGATACAACATTGTTACACGGGATTGCATCAGAAAACACAGAAGCAGCTCCACGGATCGATCCGGCCACAAGATCTCCGAGGAATTTACTCCTCGTCTCCAAGGAGTTTACTCAGCACAAACAATGGCAAATACTGACAAGTGCTTCTCCAATAAATAAATACTGGGATTTGGATGTGTCAGGGAGTTTGGGGTGGATGTTAGGATCCTAAAACCTTGGATGTGGCCATTTATAAAATTAGAGGATATAATCACATCCAAGTGAAATTTGTTGTGTTTTAGGGAAAGTTTCTATAATTGAAATAATGATGGGACCATCCCTCCCTGCCACTCCAGGGAAGGAACTGCACTCTACTTTAGGATTTCCAAAGCCCAGAAATCCTTTTGAGGTCTGAACTCTCCAGCCAGCCAGAATTCCAGGGAATTGATTTCCAACATAATGGGAAACATGGCAGCTCAAAAATGGTTGGTTTGAACTTGGGATCTCTTCAATAACAGAGAGAATAAAAATGTCCAAGCGTTGCCTTTCAGACATCTGAGTGGCCTCTGCGTGTAATCAATTAGAAACCAGCTCCATTCCACAGGAAAATGGCTCTGGCTTGGCCAAAAGATAATTTTTGTGAAATAGGTGAACTAATTTTTCCCAGGTCAAGCATATCCTGTGACTCCTTCCCTGCTCTCTCTGCTCCTTGCCTTGTCTTGCCAGTTAATTTCAATCCATTAGTCCAAAACCTGTCTGAAAATGGAATTTTCTCTTCAGAAATAACTAAAAAATAATATATTATATAATAAAATAATATATATATATTACAAAATATTGATGGAAATTATTCTGACAGGGACAAAAATCTCAATAAAATGGCAGCAACAATCCTGATATGGATTCATTTGCATGCAGGAATTTCCAAGTCCTATGGGGTTTTTTTAAATTAGTTTTTGTTTGTTTGCTTAAAAAATTAAAGAAATATTTTATTTTAATTTTTTTCCTTCAACAGACAGCAAAAAAATTTACATTGTGAGGTTTCCAGGTGGGCAGGCAGGATGCTGTCAGCTCCATTCCCCCACTGAGCTGAATTTTTCTGGCAAATCTCCTGCAGGCTCCAGGAGCAAGTTTGATTTTGCAAAGAGATTATTTTGTATCAGAAAATTCTCTGGATGGAAAAGGGCCCAGCATTCCCAGTCAGGCAGAGTGGGAACACTGAATTTCAGGGGGATTTGTTGCAAGGCTGCTTTTGCCATTAGTGACCAAGCACTGTGCGCAGGAATAGCTGGGAATTAAGGGTTTAATAGCAGGAATTAATTACTGAAGTAAGAGGAAGTGTGGATTTATGAAGAATACAAGAAGTTGTGGCTGCCCCATCCCTGGAAGTGTTCAAGGACAGGGCTGGGATGGTGGAAGGCGTCTCTGCCATGGCAGGGGTGGGATGGGATGGGATTTAAGGTCTCTCCCAACCCAAACCATTCCAGATTTCTTTGATTCTGTGAAATTTGGCTCTTGCTGTGAAGTCCTTTAGAATTCCAACCCCACAAAGTGGAGTGGTTCGTTCAAAAGCAGATTGAAGAATGGGCTCAGAGTTTCTGTCTGCCATGGCTTTGTGGCAGGAACCACTCAGCTCCTGAGCTCCTCGTGCTCTCATCAGGACTGTGAATCATCTTCAGAGAGTCGGGGATCAAACCCAGCCAGAGCTGCAGCGGTTCAGCCCCAACACCACAAACAGCACCCAGAAATTGTTGGAATTCAGGGCATCCCTCTGTCTGTCCTGGATTGCCCAAATCCTGCTAGGAGCCCAGGACACCTCAGACTTTGATTCTGACCCACGGAAAAAATTACCAATTTTTGTATGAAGAATTACAAGTCAAGAGAGTTTAAGTACAATAATAATTAGTTTTTTAGAGGGTGAAAATTGATTTTTTTGGTTTTTAGAATGGGGGTTCAGGGAGCAAGATCTGGATCTGGGCATGTCCAGCCTTTCTCCTTCTTCTTGTTCTCCATCTCCTGCTGTGATGGTGGCACTTTTGCATTGGTTTAGAGTAGAAGCTCAGTGTCTAACATGGGTGATGGGGATTGGGAAGTTATGGTAAATATTGTACAGGTAATTTTTAGTATAAAAAGATAACACCAGAGTCCCTCTGCTTGACCTGCTGAACGGACCTCGGCCGGACAGGAGAAAGAATTTTATAGATAAGAAACAATAAACAACCTTGAGAATGAGAACTGAAGAGTTCTGACTCCTTCTTCGACCACTGGGCTGGGAAAAAGAGAATTTCCAACTCATTTTGGAGTCACTCTGAGCAGCAGAAGTCTTGAGAGTGGAAAGCTGAGCAGCTGCAGCCCACGCTCGGCCCCTGGTGTGCACAAACAGCCCCCGAGTTCCGCCACGATGTTTAACGCGGAATTTCTGGGAAGTTATGGTAAATATTGTACACGTAGTTTTTCGTATAAAAAGATAACACTGCTCTGAGGCCAGGCAGAGTGGCTCTGTCTGACCTGCTGAACGGACCTCAGCAAGCCAACAAAAAATAATTTTATAGATAAGAAACAATAAACAACCTTGACACCGAGAATTGAAGAGTTCTGACTCCTTTGACAACCAGGCTGAGAAAAGAGACTTTCCAACATCTCAGAGTCACTCTGAGCAGTTAAAGCCCCGAGAAAAAACCAGCCCTGAGTCCAAGCTGCTCCCAGACCTCCCCTGGCAGAGCAGGGAGAGCCTGGGCTGTTCCCGAGCCTGGCACACCGGGATAATTTGGGAATACAGCACAAGTCCAACAGGAATTTGTTCCTCCTCCACCCTGTACGTGGCAGACGCTCTGTGGGGACACCCAGATGAACTTTTTCACCTGAATTAGAACAAAGTGTTTTGCTCTTCTCTCTCGGGTTTCCTTCTCCTCCCTCCCCACCCCTTTCCCTGTCCTTATTTTAATCCACAAACCAGGAATGGCTCCGAGGGCGCCCTGCCAGGGCACAGCTCGCGTTCACCTGGCAAAGGCTGGGCTCCTTCTCCTGGCTCCAATTAAAAACCAAGACAAAAAGGAGGAGCCAGGAGGTCCTTTCTGAGCCAAGGCATCCGCCCAGGGTGTCCAGACTTTATAGGAATTAAATTTATGGGAACTAAAGGCTCCCGTCACTCTCTTGCTCTTCCTTTTGCTCTGGAAGATGCTTTTATTACCCTTGGTACCGGGGTAAAAATGTTTTAAAAGGTTGAAATTATGAATATTTTAGCATTATTTTCTTTTTTCTTAATAAATAAAATAGAAATAGTTTAGAGATGTGCATTTTAATGCAAAAACAACTTTTTATTTCTGGTCTGAGAGCTAAGTGAGAAATGCTGGGAGGGACTTCAGAACACAGGGCCTGTGGGGCTCTCAAATCCAGCAGCTCATTCCTAATTGTCTCATCCCCAATAAACCCATCATCTTTAACTGAGCACTTTGCAGGCCTCACTGAGGAACTGGGAGCTGCTGCTCACTCCCTAAGGGTGTTTCTCTGTCTTCAGGTGGGACAGAGAAACACCAGCAGAGCCTGGCAGCAGTGCTGGGGGGATCCTTCCCCTCAGCCAGATGTGCAGCTGTGTTCGGGATCCTTCCCCTCAGCCAGATGTGCAGCTCTGCTTTGGATCCTTCACCCCAGCCAGATGTGCAGTTTTAATCTGGATCCTTCACCTGAGCCAGATGTACACATCTGCTTTGGATCCTTTACCTGAGCCAGATGTGCTGCTGTGATTTGGATCTTTCCCCTCAGCCAGATGTGCACATCTGCTTTGGATCCTTTACCTCAGCCAGATGTGCAGCTCTGCTTTGGATCCTTCCCCTCAGCCAGATGTGCAGCTGTGATTCGGATCCTTCACTTCAGCCAGATGTGCACATCGGCTTTGGATCCTTTACCCAAGCCAGATGTGCAGCTCTGATTTGAATCCTTTACCTCAGCCAGGGGTTTTGATTTGATTTTGACCCTTCCCCTCAGCCAGATGTGCAGTTCCAATCTGGATGCTTTCCCTGACCCAGGAAAGCAGCTCTTGTTTGGATCCTTCACCTGACCCAGATGTGCAGCTCTGATTTGGATCTTTACCTGATCCAGATGCACACATCTGCTTTGGATCCTGTCTCTGAACCACCCTCCCGTGACCCTGTCCCCCACCCCCGTCCCTCACACCGATTTCTTGCCCCCACTTCTCCCCACTCAACATTTCAGTTCTGGCATTTTTCAGCCCCCCCAAATCCCTTTTTCCTCCCCGTTTCAGTCCCCAAACCATAATTCCAGCACATTCCAAGGGTGGAATCTGGAAGAACAGAGCCTTGAGCCCATCCCTGGCACTCCCTGCGGTGGAACTTCCCTCCCGCAGGTGAGGTGAAGCCCTGAGCCCTCATTTCCATTTCAATAAAAGCCAGAACGGGAATTCATCCCGCGGATCGACGTGGGAACGGCTCGGAGGGCAGGATGAAGAAAGCAGCGCTTCTTCAAATTCCAAACTGCTTCGGGCACGGAAAACCGCCAGGTCCTGCCACTGCTGAGCGCCTCGGATCCCTCCAAGGGCAGGGATGGAGCGGGGACAGCCCAGAGCTCCCAGCCCTGCCGAGGCACCTGCTCGCTCCCAGCAATCGCGTTAATTAATGATTAATGATTAATGATGATGGGGCTCTTGGAAACAGTTTGTTTTAGCCAAGCATCACACTCGCAAATGACTCAGAGCAGTCGGTAATGGCTGGGCACCCGCCAGCAGCGGCAGCGCAGAGGAGGCAGCCTGGCTCCGGGGGAATCCGGGATACCCGATGGGATGTCATTACAAATGCCATGGGATCAGGAATTTGGGATACCCAAGGGAATGCCGTGACAAACCCCGTCAGGAATTCGGGATACCCAATGGAATGCCATGACAAACCCCATCAGGAATTCGGGATACCCAATGGAATGCCATGACAAACCCCATCAGGAATTCGGGATACCCAATGGAATGCCATGACAAACCCGGGCTGTGAGGGGATCAGGAATTAGAGATACCCAATGGAATGTCATTACAAATGCCATGGGATCACGAATTAGGGATCCCCACCCGCTGGAATGGCATTACAAACCCCATCAGGATACCTGCTGGAATGCCACTACAAACCCAGGCTGTGAGGGGATGAGGAATTCGGGATACCCAATGGAATGCCACTACAAATCCCGGGCTGCCATGGGATCAGGAATTAGGGACACCCACCTGCTGGAATGCCATTGCAAACCCCATCAGGAATTAGGGATACCCACTCCCTGGAATGCCATTACAAATGCTATGGGATCAGGAATTAGGGATACCCAATGGAATGCCATGACAAACCCCAGGTTGTGACGGGGATCAGAAATTAGGGATACCCACTGGAATGGCATTACAAACCCCATCAGGAATTAGGGATACCCACTCCCTGGAATGCCATTACAAATGCTATGGCATCAGGAATTAGGGATTCCCGCTGGAATGCCATGACAGACTTGGGCTGCCATGGGATCAGCCCGCGGCTGATCAAAGCTACTATTGAGTAAAAATTTGAATTAATAATCAGCATTAATGATCAGCATTATTAATTGGCATTATTAATCAGCATTGATCTGGGCCCAGCTTGGATCAGCCTCTTCTGGGATGCTGGAGAGCAGAAAGTGAGAGTTGGCTGAGTGTCCAGGGCCCTGGGGCAGAGCAAAGATCACCACGAATCACATCAGAGCAGATAAATTTCTGTGAAATCAGAGCATTTGTGCCCTCCTGTTGTCACAGCTCTTTGTTCAACATTTGGGGACATTTCCTCATTCTGGAGGCAGCGAGGAGCACTCAGAGCAGAGGTTTTGCTGCACAACAATTTGAAAACTTCTCATATCCTCTGATTTCATTCCCTCCTGAATGATTAGCACGCCTATTTTTCTGTGAGATTTCCATCTTTCCTCTAAATTCACTCCCTCCTGAAGAATGACCAGCACACCTTTTTTCCTGTGGGATTTCCATCGGAACCCTCCTCCAGACGTGGCTGTACCCATCAAAGGACTGGGATAACCTGCTGCAAACACTTCCCCCTCCGAGCAGGGGTGAGGGGAGGTCGGAAAATGCTGGGGGACAGGGAGTGACTCACTGCATGTCCAGACAATCAGGCTGGACCCAAAGGTGTCAGACATCACCTAATAGTGGAAATGAGGAAACCCCGATAAGATAAAGTGCAAAGGGACCCGGTAACTCCACAACTTGCAGCAGCCCAGAAGCCCAAAAATAAAGATGAAACAAGGACCCAGAATGAAACAACACAAACCTGACCATGTCAAACAAAGCAGCAAAACAAGGCAGAGCTCCCGGAAGGTTCTGGAATTCTGCCTCCCTCCCTTAATCTGCTCGTGGAACCCTTCCCAGCTCCTTTCCCTGCTGGCTGTCCCTTATCTGGGCAGCAGCTCATTCGGCAGGAATGACTGAGAGGGTGAAATAAATGTTGGCAATCTGAAATGTCCCCAGGTGCCAGCTGCCAGCCTGCAGGGGAAGGTGGCACCACAGGGGACACCGGAGTTGAGGTCAGGATGAAAATATGGCACAACCCCTGCCCGCTTGTGGAAGATCCCGGGGCACAATTTGCAAGGCTGGGAGTGTACACTGTCCAAATCTGGGTTATTTATGGCCACCCTCCCTAAAATATTGCTTGGAAAAGTGAATTTTGTGTTCTGCCTGCAGGCCCAGGAGCAGCACCATGGGAGCAGTGGCCCCAGGGCTGCAGGATCCTGGGAGGAGAAATGTCCTTTGTCACCTTGAGCAGCACCTGAACACCCTCAAAATGAAAAGAGACTGATAAAAAATAATTAAAAAGGGATTTATTTCAATTCTAAACTTTTCATGTGTTTAACAGCCCCAATTTCAGTGCTGCTTTTCCCCCATAATGCTCAAAATTCCACATCTCCTCTAGACCCCTGGAGCTGTGGATTCCAGCTCTGCAGCATCCTGGGAGGAGAAATGTCCTTTGTCACCTTGAGCAGCACCTGAACACCCCCACAATGAGAACAGACTGATAAAGAACAAATTAAAAAGGGATTTATTCCAATCCTAAACTTTTCATGGGTTTAAATCCCAAATTTCAGTGCTGCTTTTCCCCCATAATGCTCAAAATTCCACATCTCCTCTAGACCCCTGGAGCTGTGGATTCCAGCTCTGCATTCCCAACACAGACATGCAGGTTTGTAGGATCAGGAACCAGGAATGAGCAACATTTAATTAATTTCTCTCTTATTATCTGTACTTAATTCTGAACAGCTGGTGAGTGCAGCCTTGAAGAGTATTTTGCTGAGGAATATGAAGATTTTTCAAAATCAAATATTAATTCTAGTATCCCCTAGTATCCATATAGAAACCAATGTTTCCACATAAAATAAATTCTAAATAATTCTAATAAATTCTAAATAATTCTAACAAATTATTTTTATTTCTAGGATAAATCAGAGCATGGGGATGGAAAGGCAGGGAGACCCTGGGAAGCAGAGCTTGCCAGCTTCTTGAATTTTCCACTCATTTTAGCAATAGAAGCCCAAATCCTCAGCATTGTGCTTTTTGCCATTATTAAATCAAAGTTTTCCACCGGTACAGAATTTAATACTGCATCTCTGGAAGGGGAATCATGGGGAAAATTGTGTTTTCTTTACCTTTCAGATACAATAAATAGATAAAAGAGTGAAAAAGGAAAGTTATTCAAAGAACCAAAGGCTCCAGCTCAATGCAGCCAAGACAATGTACTATGAGACAGATCTGGAAAAGAGATATCAGAGAAATGTCCACCAGCCAAAGTTAATATTTGCACAAAAAGGGTGACTCATTTCAACTGGGATTTCCTCTCCTGGCCACTTATGGAATATCAACTGTGTCTCCATCGAGTTTGATGCAGCAGCTCCCATCTGAGGGTGAAAAAATGTGCAGCTCAGGTAAGGAAGGTTTTATTTTTGGGCCTGGATTCTTCCCCTGTGCGCAGCTTCTGAAGCGTTCAGGGAATGTTCCTGTCACCCAAAATTCCAACACAGGGAATTGCTCATCTCTTTTTATGCTGCAGCCACTTCCTGATCCCAGTTATCCCCCAGGAATGCAGCATGGAACCAACACACTAAATTCTCAATTTGGAACTTCCCAAATAAAAGCAGAAAACACCTCAGGAAAAACAACACTCCAGATTTCTTCCATTTCCCTAAAGCACAAATTTAGTTCTAAGCTGTTGAAGGCAAAGGGAGGCACTTCAGGGCAATTTCAGTTTGCTCCAGGCTTGATTTTGGAGTTTTGGAGTTTGCTCAGTGTCACACAGGTGGAACATTGCGAAGCTTCACCTCACAATGGCACACACGATACCTGGAGGTGCTCAAAACATTCAGGAACATGTCAGGAAAACACCCAAACTCAGGTGTAGCACAAGAAAATGACACCACCTATTTAATGTCCTTCTGGCTCTGAATTTTATAATTTCAATGTCATTGAATGTATTTTATTCAGTGTATGAGGAATTCTCCCTTCTGCAGCCTGCAAGAAGCTCCTGAACAAAAAGGATTTTTATCCAACTGCATCCACAGAATGGAATGAAAAATGAACAATCAATTAACACTGAAAGAAAATCACAGCTGTTTTTCTTTTTTTCCCCCTTTTTTTCCTTTCTTTCTGAAAATCACCGTCAGGAGTGTGTTTCACGTAAAACACAACAGCTCTGGGGACATTCGCTGGGAGAAACAAAAATCAGCAGAAAATCTGGCCTTGATAATTCAGAATTAACTTCTGAAATTCAGAATCTGCACAGAAATGAAAGACAAAACCCTGCTGTGAGGTGCTGAGGGAGAAGTTGTGTTTCTGTCTCTGACTGCACTCTTACCTGCTCGTTAATATTTTGGATTCTCCAGAGCAGGCACTATTTTCCAGAAGTACAGAGTATTTTAGTGCTCAGCTTGCTGCTCTTGGCACTGGATAAACACTGGGTCACAGTTAAAAAAAGCACATTATGCATTTAATCATGTCGATATGGAAAGAGTAGGATTTATTAAAAGCACCTAGATAAGTTCCAGGCCTTACTCCCATTAGCTTCCAGTGGTGACTCACGAGCTGGTTTTATGAACTGTCTGGAAAAATCCCTCTGGGATCCCATTGCATCTTTAAGCACATTTTGTAAATGTGACCTGCTGCTCCTTCCAGCCCTCAGAACAACCGGGTGATTCCTGTGGGGATTTTAGGAATGACAAGAATAAACCAAATAAACCAAATAAACCTGGGACACCCCGCTCAGCACCCATCCCATTCTTAAATCCATTTATTTCTGATTCCCTTTTTGTTGACATTCTTGCTATTTCATTAGCTGTCTAGACTGTGCTGCAGGTAAATACGGGGGACTTTAAAATGGGATTAAAAAAAAAAAGGTAAATAGCGGAAAATATCGAAGGTGTTGCTCCTGCTGCCCTGAGCCTCTGCAGCACTTGGTCAATTTAGGAGGGTGTTTCTGTGAATGCTCAGCCTGAAGGTTCCTGAGGATTACTTGCTGCGTGAGGAGGGTGGTTGGGAGGATTGGTTAAGGACGGAGTAGCTCGGGGATGGAGTAATTTACACGGATTTTATTCCTTAAAACCAGCCCCGCTCCCGGCCCCGCTCCTCCGCCCGCTGGCGCCTCGCTGCCGCCATCTTGGCGGCGGCGAAACGCCGGGCTCTGATTGGCTGCTGCGCCGCGCACCGACCAATGGGAGGCGAGCTGGCTGTTGCCATAGCAATGGCGTGCGAGAGTAGCTGCGCGGCGTGCACGGAGTTCTGAGGAATTAAATGTGAATTATAACGCTTAAAACGAGTTCTACCCGAATTATAACCGAGTTATACCTGAATTATAACAGCTACAACTGACTTATAACTGAATTGTTGCTCCGTCCCGTCCACACTGTTTCAATTTTTCCCTTACTAACGAATTCAGTAGCTCACCCCCCCAAAAGAATCTATAGGGACCTTGTGGCTGTATGGAAACACAGTCATTAATAACCATACGTTCATACATATACATATGTATGTGAATAGCGCATAATTTTATTCCAGTGGGCCAATTTTGCTTTAATAAATAAAATGTTATGAAGGGAGGGTGGTCAGCTTGTTTGGAAGAACAACACTGGCCGGCGGCGACTCAGCTTTCCCTGGCTTTTTCACAGCTATGAACTGCTTGATATTTTTGGCTCGGGTCTATTATTATAATTTTTTTTTCCCCTTTTAAAAAATATGAGGCAGTAGGCTTCCTCCCAAGACACACTCAGGTGGGGCTGCTTCGAGCTGCTGACTTTCCCCTGGGGCACCTCATTTTGGTATTAAAAAAAAAGGGAAAAAAAATGGACAACTCCCCTGTGACACACTCAGCAAAGCTGAAATGGCCCCGCTGTCCCCTGCCCGTCCCTCCAAGGCTGTGCAGCCTCATTACATCCCTCCAAAACGCTTTTAAAAGGCTGCAGATGGAAGAGCAGTGACATTTATCACTTGCAAATGAGGGCCCTGCCGTCACCTCCAAAGGAGAGTTACATTCTGTAATGCTCATTGCTGGGTGTTTTTCTGCTGACTTTATACCCTGAGTCTCGGGGAAAATGAGCTCCCTGTGCTCAGTTTTATTGCTGCAGGGTTGGAGTGGCTCTCCAGGGGTGGATTTGGAGCCCCCCAAATCTCTGTGGGATTGTTTTAATTTGCACACATCACCTGAACGAGCAGAATTCCATCACTGCTCTTCCATCTCCCCACCAGGAATTGTTTTCCCTCATGTTTGGCCTTTCTCAGACCAGACTTTTATTGTATTTGTTCCACCCACAACTGTGCTAGGCCAGCCTGTCAGGTTGAGGTTTGATTTGAGTCAGACAAAGTTTTGACTCAAGAATTTTAGTAAAAATGATAAAACTGTTTGAAACCAGTCCATCGATGGGGAGCGGGGCCAGCTTCAGCTTTGTGCTGAGAACCAGTGTCAGCTGTACAGTAAAACAGAATTTATCAAGCATGTTTGATCTCTGTAGTAAAGAACATTATTATCCCTGTTCAGGCATTCATTTCTGTTTTGTTTGCTCTTTTTTTTTCGTGGCATAACATTTCCAAATAGATGGGAGTGAGGAAAAAGGGAACAAGCAGTGTTGGAGAGAACATGAAACACCAATCACGATGGGAGTGCTGTGTGAATGCAATCAGAATTAGGAAATTCAGGAAGAGCCACCAGATATAAAAGGGTGGAAAGCAAAATGTGGGATTTGCTTTATCCTTGTAGCTGGGGGTTTTAGTGGTTCAGGTGATTCTTCTGTATCATTTTAATTTAAAAAGTCTAAATCTCATTTACAAAGGAAGTAGCTGTTTTGGCTCGCTCGCTAGATCTGGAAAACGAGGAGAAAGATTCACGTGGAACAGAATTTTTAGGCAGTTTAGGAAATTCTGGGTCCACTTTTTACCTTATGACTGTAAAGCAACTGCATAGCCTGGAAACTTCTTTCCCAAAATACCTCCTGAACTGAGGTGCTTAAATATAGGCAGTGTGAAGAGTTGCCCAAAGCTTGGTTCCAGTGCTTCCAAATCCCTAAAAAATGAAAATCCCTCGTGCTGCCATTGGGCTGTGGGGAAAGAATTGGAGAGAGGAGGAGAGAAAGCCCCAGCAGCTCCATTCATGGGGGGGACGCAGCCCCTGCCAAGTGTCATTATGAAAATTCTTCCTTTTCATACGATATTAAACTCTCCTCTTGGCAGGTCCCCTGATGCAGGCAGTGTTTTCAGTGAAAATACACGAGGCCCTGAATTCTTTAACCTCAGTTCATTTCTCATTATATTACTCTGTTAATAGTCCTGGGAAATGCACAAAAACCCCAGAGCTGTGTCCGAGCTCAGCGGGGATCTCTGCCTGTTTAGGGTGGCCCTTGGCAGCCAGTGAGCAGAGAAAAGGAAAAACCATTTCTGCAATGGGCAGAAGGCTCAGGAAAGGTTGATTTTTGTGAATTTAATTGGGCATTGAAGCAAGGCCATTTGGACCTCATCTTTCTCTAAATGTCAGGGGTTTCAGGTTGGGATCATTATAGAATAAGTGCTGGGTTTGATTCCTCCCCAGATTTAAGATTTTATTTAGTTCTTGTAGGCAGCAAAGAGAAGTTTGACATGGATTAAGTGTGGAGTTTGCCCCCAAGACGTTCCAGAATAAATGACAAACTCAGTGTTTCTGCTCTGTCACAAACATAAATCAGAGCTGTGAAAGGACACATGGAAGTGTGACAGATCCCAGTCCCCTGCAAATTGGGGTCACCAAAGCTAACATGAGGGTGTTTCAAATACACCTGCTTTTGCTTGTTGCTCTCAGGAGCAGCCTCACAGTCAGCTTTTGTGGCTGAAGTCACCAAGTGAAACTGGGCAACTGCAATAAATTTATTGCTTATGACCACGAGTGTAGCTGCAGGAGACTGGATGGTGATTTATGGTGGTGTGCCTATAAATTTTGGTCCTATCTCCTGGTCTGGGTGTATTTCATCCAGAAATATTTGATTAATAATATTTTTTTTTTCTCAAAACGTCAGTTGATCTTTAGTTTTACTGCATCAGCCAAAGAAGTTGAAAAATGTCTAAAACTCCTGTTGAATATTGTATTGATTGCAGGTGAGCAGTGGGCAAGGCCTCTTGACCAGGAGCTTTTGCACACCCGTGTGAAAAATGAGGAAAGGAGATAGAAAGGTTTGCTCAGCATTGTGCAAAAATCTGTGGCACAGGTGGAAAACCATCCCTGGTGATGTTTGCCCAGTCCCTGTCCTCATTCCTGCCCTGCCTTCTCAAGGCAATACTGAATTCGTAGGTTGCTGTGAGATTCTGTCCCCCAGCTGTGTGTTCTCAGCACTGCTGGCCTGGGAATCCTGCTGGGGATGGGGAGCAGGGAGCTGCACTCACACCGAGCTGCTGAGGGCTCCTCTGTGTCCTGTGTCCAACAAACCCAGTGCTCCTCCAGCATCCCTTCCTGTCCGGTTTTCGGCTGTTCGGAGGGCCTGGAAAGGCCTGGGGTGACCTTGGGCAGCCCGCGTTTCAAAGGACGAGAAGAGGCTTCAGTTCTTTTCTCGGTCTCGGTGTTTATTAATTGTTTATCTAAAAGATTTTCTCTCGGCCCGACAGAGCTCTGCTCAGCAGCCAGCCATGAGCACACTGTGCTGCCCTCCGGACAGTCACCTATCTTTATACCCAAAGTTACGTGTACAATATTTATCATTTTTCCCCAATACCTTTCACCCTTATTGCCCAGGGCACTTTTAGTAATGACCAATCCCAAAGTGCCACCATCACCACAGAAGATGGAGGAGAAGAAGAAGAAGAAGAAGGACAGGACACGCCCCAATTCCTCCATCTTACTTCTCTAAACCCCCCTGTACATAAATCCTAAACCCTGTGTTTCCCTCTCTAATTAACTAATCCCTTCACCATTCACCCCGGTGAAACCCTCCTGTCCTCATACAGGTGTCGTCTCCTGTGTAGGATCAAAGTGCAGCCACCAGACACTTCTGGAACATTCCAGGACTCCCGAGCCCCCCAAGGGTGCTCTCGGTGACACCTCAGTCCTGAGGGGCTGAGATCCCACACCTTCCGATTTCTGTTCTGTCTCCTGTCTCTCCCAAACCCAGTGTTTCTCCAGCATCCCTTCTGATTTCTGCTTTTCCTCCTGTCCCCAACACACCCAGTGCTCCTCCAGCATCCCTTCCAATTTCTGCTCCCACTGACTCTTGCAAATGGTTGTTCTGAGCCAGCACAAACTAAACAGATGTTTAAATGTTCATTCACTCTTTTTGTTTTGTTTTATTTTTGTCCCCTCATTTTGATTTTCGTTCAGACCACGACAGCTTTAGGTTGGGAGTTTTTGAGACCATTCACGGCTCCACTGGCAGCACCTCGAGCAGCACCACAACCTCTGTTTGTGCATATCTCCAGAAGCAGCAGGAAAAAAAGTTCCATTTTCCAAAAATTCCTCCCACTTCCTCTTCCCTGCGTGTGCCTCTAACCACTGCTGTATATGCAGTTAATTGAAATGGTGTTTGTTTTATCTTGAATAACCTTGTAATTGATTGAGGTGGTGGACAGCGAGACTCCAGAGTCATTTACATACCTGTGCACGGAGCACTCGTTTCTGGGAGCCTTTCCACTGCTTTTTTTTTTAAATTTTTTTTAAATTTTTTTTCCTCCTGAAGAACTATAGCTCCCTGTCTGTGCATGTTTGCATATATCTATAGATACTCGCCTTCATATAGATCTCCCCACAGTCCATTCACTCTGGCTGCCACTGTCCATTTGCTGCTCCTTGGGATCTTATGTTACCTGGGCTGGGGAGACTCCTGGCACTCTTCCCTCTGAAAGAAAAACAGCCTGATTTGGGGAGTGCTCCTTCTGCACAAGGCCCCGATTGTGCGCCACGGCCCAAAAAGTAACAAATGCACTTTAATTATGTTGGATGCTTGGTGGCTGGCTTTGCAAATCTTTTATTTGTTTTGAGAAGTGCCCCAGCAGCAGCAGCAGCAGCAGCAGCAGCACTAAATTTTGTGTGCATTTGGGGAGCCTCACGGGCTTGGGCTGGGGGAGGGAGGACGGGCTAATTAACTGGGCTGCTGTCAAGCTAATAAACTAATGGAGAGCTTAAACAAATACAAAAATAAAGGAAGTAGACATGATGGGGAAAAATAAAGTGACTAGACATGAAGTCTTGTGCTTTGCAGCTGCCATGGAAAGGTGGCCGTGGGCACCCAGAACCCTGCGGAGGGAGTTTTATGTCTCCTCACTCAAGTGCCCCTTTTAGGAGGCAAAGGTTTAGCAGATCTCTCCAGGAATGAGTAACGAGAGAGGAGCTTTTCCCATCCTGCCCAGAAACCAATTCCAGCTCATCAGAGTTGTTCATTTTGGAAAAGAGTCAGATTCACATTCATGGGACAGAGGGGAGTGGAAAGCAATCAATGTTTAAATCTTCTCTTTGCCAGGCCGAGATGTTACATAAGGTTGAGGAAAATGTTTTATTATCCCAGCTAAGCCTGAAGTGTCAGATACTGACGGCGTTTCGGAGACAGGATACTGGGCTTGATGGTCCAATAGTCTGACTCAGGCTGACAGATTTTCTCTCCCGCCCTCTCAGATTATTACTTGTTCTTTTTTGGTCCATTAGGTAGGAGGTGGTTTGAAATTCAGAAAGGTTAAAGCAGCACACCACGTTACTTTGGGACTGGGCTGAAAGGGCCCTCCCAGCTCTGCTCATCCTGGGGCACCACACAAATATAAAAATAGAGACCTTTGCTCATCTCATTTCTCAAGGCCTGCAGCTCCCATGATCTCATCCCGAGGTGGTACCTGTGCCCAGCTCCTGGGGTTTGTCTCATCCTTCTTTAGCTCAGTGTTATTCCATGAGACTTTGGGGTATCACATCCCAGTTTCAGTGAAATTTCCAACCCTTTTTGCCCTCTAAGCTGCCACCACCCCAAACTGAGGCTGTTTGAAAGTCCCAAGCTCTGCTCATCCTGGGGCACCACACAAATATAAAAATATAGATCTTTGCTCATCTCATTTCTCAAGGCCTGCAGCTCCCATGATCTCATCCCGAGGTGGCACACACTGGGATGGGGCAGTACCTGTGCCCAGCTCCTTGGGTTTGTCTCATCCTTCTTTGGCTCAGTGTTATTCCATGAGACTTTGGGGTATCACATCCCAACTTCAGTGAAATTTTCAACCCTTTCAACCCAAACTCAGGCTGCTTTGAAAGTCCCAAGCTCTGCTCATCCTGGGGCACCGAACAAATATAAAAATAGAGATCTTTGCTCATCTGATTTCTCAAGGCCTGCAGCTCCCATGATCTCATCCTGAGGTGGTACCTGTGCCCAGCTCCTCGGGTTTGTCTCATCCTTCTTTTTCTCAGTATTATTCCATGAGGGTATCACATCCCACTTTCAGTGAAATTTCCAACCCTTTTATCACGTCACTGAGTACTGCTTGTTCTACCTGCATTTTCCAAGGCTTATCTCAGTTCTTGAGTTTACTTAAAAACTCACAGGGCTTTCAGATGTTGTTGAACACCCAATTATCTGACCCAGTGGTTAACAAAACACTCGGTGCTCCGTGTTCCTCTTTGGGAAAATATTTACCAGCCAATATCTGTGTTACTTGGCCACCTTTGCTTATCAAACACAGAGGAGCTTGTGCTGAATAAATCAAGGCAGCCATTGCTGGATAATAACCTGAAAACCATCTTTTCAAATGCTGTGGAAAGGGAAGTTTTGCATTTGGAGAGCTGCAGGAGATGCTGGGTGGTCCCAGCCAGCGTGGGACACGTATGGCTGGGATGACACAGCCCTGGAGCTGGGCCAGGCTGGGCTTGGAGCAGGCAGCCAATATTCCAGATCTCCTGGAAAAGCTTTTGAACTGCCCCCTCATTTGCCTTTCATTTCCAGCATGAAATACCGGCCCAGAGGTTCCTTGCCCGGCTTTGATGGCGCCTCCCGAGTGTGACAGCGAGTCAGAGCAGCAGAATCATTTCGTGGTCTCCCAACAAAACCATCAAACCACATTTTCAGCAGTGATTTTCTTCCTGGAGATCTCTGCGTGGCCCGGTGGTTTCTTTTCCACTTGGAAAGGTTTGAAAGGCGCTGAGTTGTTGGTTGCATTCTTGCAGCCCTCCTCACACATCCTCTGGGGTGCTGCAGACAGATTGTGGAGCCTGAGCCCCAAACCCCATCCCCTGGAACCTTCCTGAATCCAAGGGTTTCCTTCAGGAGCGTGGTGCTGAAGGCTCAGGCAGAGGCAGCAGTCCCACAGAGAGCTGCTCCAAAGGTTTGGAGGGAGAAAAGAGAAATCAACACCAGCATCTTCCAGGAAGAAGGTTGATTTTGTGCTTTATTGCCATTTCTAAGGCACTTCAGGGTAGTTTTTGATGAATAAATCTGGCTCTGGGAGCAGCTACTGGTTGCCTTTGGTTAATGCTGTGCTGGAAGATGCTGAGACACCACACAGATGACGTGACTAAAAATTTGCTATGAATAAAAAGGTTGAGTTGGTGGGAATGGCAGCAGGAAGAATTGTTTGTGAAGAATATTGTATTTATTTAACAAATCCTCTTGCAGCCAGGCTCCCTCTCCAGTCCTGACCCCAATTTTCATCCCTGGTGGTTGATGGGGTGGACCTGGGAGCAGAGAAGATCTGGTTAAGCAGTAAAAGAATGGACAAAGAATTAAAAATACACTTCCAGAACTGATTGATCGGACACAGCCACCCACTGAAGGTCCCTGCTCAGTAACTGGGTGCTCTCATCAGCAGCTTTAGAACATCCAAGATATTGAATTAACTCTGTTTGTCAGTCCAGCCTATCCCTGTGCCATGAATTCACTTCACTGGTGGCAAAAAGATGCTCACAGGGAGGTTTGGGTGTGTGCTTCTCACCTTTTTCCTCCATGCAATATTAATAAATAAATAAATAAATTGCAATTCCAATTTATTTCTTGTGCCTTACACATCACCTTCCTATTTTCCTGGGCTTTTTCCTGGATAAGGGATAAGAGGAGGGATGGAGACACTGAGACAGGCTGGTTTCAGGGCAGCTTTTAGGCCAAAGTGATCAGCACTTGAGGGTTTGGCGTGTTTGCTTGTGCGACCAACTACAAGAGGTTTTAGCCTGTTAGGATAAAAAACCTCCAATAAAACTGGAAAACATCAGTTCCAGGTTTGTTTTTGCTCAGTGTTTTCGCTTTTTCTGAAGGCAGATGATATTTTGAAGCATCTATCTCAGCTCTCTTGAAATCAGTGGATAGACCCTGCTCTGAAGGACACTCAGCCATGACATTATCTCCACAACAGATCCGTGCAGTCAATAAAAAGTTGTTAAAAAACACATTCAGGGTTTTTTTGCCCTTGTTTATTTTTTTTTTTTAAATTTCTATTTTTCATTTATTCAAACATTTAAAAAACAACTTGCTCGCAGATCCAGCCTGGAGTTTCCAAGCTTGAAAACACAGATCAGCATTTGGTTTTGGAGTCAGGCACAGATAAAATTCCAACATGTAACACTTCATTTAGCAGGGTATGAACCCCTGGGGAGCGCAGGGGAGCCCTTCAGTGAACAAAACTCCTCAGTGTGGAGCAGGTAAAAATATCTCTGCAGGATTTTTCCCCCTGTGTGTGACAATGGTGAGAAGGTGACCAGCCCAGCTCCAATCCGTTTGTTTAACTTGCTGGGAATTAATCAGAGCACCCTGGGATTAATAATTACTTAATCAAATAATCGCTTCGTGACTCCAACACTTATCTTTTTTTTTTTCCCCCTCCGAGCAGGCTGGAAATAAGAGCCGTGAATATGTAAATTGGAACTGATTAGAGGATTAGGTTTCACTCTTTTTTTTTTTTTATTATTTGGAATAAAAACAGCCTGCAGATCCCTCCAAGCCAAGCCATGTCTCTGAATTACAGCCCCAGCGCCTGTCGGCTGTGATAATTTCACTTCATTAAGTTCCAGATATAAATAGGGAACGGTTCTTATTTTTTTTCCATGCACCACCTTTAATAAGCAGGGCCTGGAAACACAGGGGTTATTGATCCCCTCAGCCAGAGGGCCTTCCCCAGCCTGAGGAGCACCAAACCCCTTCTACCTGCTGCCTTCTGCAGCCAGGCACAATCCAGCTCTGTTGAACCCCTTGGAAAAGCCAAAACATGGTTGGAAAAGTGGAAGTGGCGCTGCAAAACAAACTGAAATTATTCTATGGGCCGTGACAGCAAGAAATGTCAGTGGGGATTGCAAAGTGAGGACTCCAGTGTTGAGGTGACCCCAATAATTCCCTGGCACTGCTGAGGTGTCCTCTAATCCACAGGGAAGGCTCGTGCCAAGCGTCCCTGGAAATCTTCCTGTCCTGACAAGGCCGTGATTTGGAAAAGTCCTGTCCAGAGCCCAGAGTGTGCTCCCCAGCAGGAGTTTTAACCAGTTTAACCTCATTTTGCGTTTGAGATTATGATCCATTGTGTGGAAATCTGTGGGATCCCTGCTCTGGAGTAGGGAGCTCACATCCTCATCAGGAAAGTGGCCCATTCCTTCACCTGGACTTTTATATTTATACCAGGACACATAAGGCCTAAAGTTCTTTATTGAAGCTCAGGAAAGAATTTGGAAGCAGAACAGAACCATAATTTTCTCAGAATTTAATGCTTGTGTTATTTGATTTGATAGATTTGGGAATGGCTCATAGCTAAGGACACAGATTAAAGGAAGCTCCTAATCTTGCACTGCAAACTTTGCCATGAATAAAAAGAAGCTTGATGGTGGGGGATTGCTGGTGGCAGAAACAACTCAGACATTCTCAGATCTGTGTAGACGTTGAGTGAGAATCAATTCAGAGGGTCTGCCCTTCATCCCAATTAAATGCCACAAAAAATCTCCATGGAACGTGGCCGTGGCCGCGTGTGGATCACAGCACTGGCAGCAATTTCCCTGTGTGCCAGTGGATTTGCAGGTACCAATTCACCTCTGTGAGGAAATTATAAAGTGCTGCCTCCCCTCAAAGGTTCTGGGGCTCAGATTTTGTTTTTCTCTGGTGAATGAGCCCTGGGAAGGCTGACAGCTCTGGGAGAGAGGCGCTAGCTGAGGAGTGGGGAATGTGGAGGAGCCGTGCAAAGGGGGAGACTGAAAACAACAAAATGAAATCTCTCAGTTTAGCTACAGGAACCAAACACTTCAATAAAGCAGCCCTGTGTGTCCTAAAAGCCCTGAGAACTGTAATTAATGCAGAATGCTGTAATGAGGATTGGTCCTGGTTCTGAGATGACACCACGGAATAACCAACCTCTACCAAAGATGGGCTGAGATTTGATGATTCTCCTTTCCATGACCTGCTGGAAGTCAGGAATAATCCTGACCTCCTTTGGTGCCAAGCAGGAGTTTATCCAACAGCACACAGCAGGAAATCCAGGGAGAGAAATGGAACCACAAAATCATGGAATGGTTGGGTTGGGAGACACCTTAAATCCATCCCATTCCACCCACACCTTCCGCTATCCCAGGGCTCTCCAAACCCCATCCAGCCCGGCCTTGGACACTTCCAGAGATCCAGGGGCAGCCCCAAAACCTTGACTGGATGCTCACATTGTGAAAATTCAAGTTTGAGAGCTTTAAGTGTTTTTTTTAATGTTGCCTCACACGTGGGGCTCGTTAGGGAGCACTGAGTGCTCCAGAGGTTCTTAAGGATTTAGGAGGAATTGCAATTTTGGAGTAAAACCTTAGGCACTCCAGCTAATTCTTATAAGCACCTTGTGGGTCGTGTGTGCCTTTCACAGACGTTTTCTGAAGGACTTGGATGGTGATTTCCTGACAAAAAAATGAAAATTGGGAGAGAAAAAGCCTCGCTGTGAAAGTGCAGAGCTGCTCAGAGAAAGCTTGATGCCTTTAGCAGCATTCCCAGGTACTTTGGGGCTAGGTGTGCTTGAAATTGAAGTGCAGGAATTAGAGAACCCAAACTTCATTTATTCAGGAGCAACTGGAAAACGTGAATGCGTTGCCATGGAGATGGGGTGATTTCCTTTCCCACAATTCAAATCTTTTCCACAGGTCCTGTTTCATTCTGATCACCCTCATGTTTTGTCGAGGAGAAGTTTTTTTGGGGGATTTTGATCTCAAGAGTTGGACAAGCTCCAGGCAGAACAATGAAAAAGCAGTAAATCACTTTAATAGATACAGCAAGGAGAAAAAAAAAAAGAAGGCAGAGGAAGGGATTGAAATCCAGCAGTCCCAGCACATCCATCAAACACAGAATGCTCTTCTTGAGGAACAGGAGAAATCTGCAGTGAAACAAAGTGCAGAGCTGGGATGGTGCTAGAGGTGCTCTGATGCTCAAGGTGCCAGTCAGATTGAGCTATAAAAAACTCATTTTGAGGTTCTCTCAAGTGGGGATGGTCACATTTGTGGAATCATGGAATGGGTTGGGTTGGGAGGGACCTTAAAGCTCACCCAGTGCCACCCCTGCCATGGCAGGGACACTTCCACTGTCCCAGGGTGCTCCAGCCTGGACTTGGACACTGCCAAGGGTTCCTTCCTCCTTCACCTGTGCTTACTGATGGTTGGGAGTTGTTTACACACAGTTTATTGTGTATTATTTACACACAGTTTATTTATCGTGAGTTACTCACACACAGTTTATTGTGTATTGTTTACACACAGTTTATTGCACATTATTTACACACAGTTTAATAATAGTTATTTACACACAGTTTATTGTGTATTATTTGCTCACAGTTTATTTAATGGAGTTATTTACACACTGTATTGCATATTATTTACTCAGGGTTTATTTATTGTTATTTACACACAGTTTATTGTGTATTATTTACTCATGATTTATTTATTATGTATTATTGACACACAGTAATTTATTTTGTGTTATTTACCCACAGTTAATTTATTGTGTGTTATTTACACACACTTTACAACATGTGGGTGGCTCTGGCTGCTGTGACCGCTTGCACTCCTGGTGATACCACAGGTCTGCAGCAGGTGCCTCAAAGACACCTTGGTTGTTACATTAAATTCAGACCATGCCCCTCTCAGCAAATCTGAAAAGGGGTTTGTAATCATTTTTTAGCAATGTACAAGGGACCAGAAATCACAGAGCTTTAGTGGAGAATATTTTTATTGAAGACTTTCCTTTTTCCCCTCACCTCTGCTTGAAAAGCCCAGTTTATACACAACCTTTCTCCTCCAGAGCTGATAAATGGTTTAGCCATTATTTAAAATTTGGGAAAAGGCAGCTACAGAAATAACATTTTAATGTATTCCAGATTAGCCTTCATGCTATATTTGTACTAAAGCCTTGTTTCCAGCCCTGGTTGGCAGATCACTCGCAGGGACAATTATCCAAACAGCCATTAGGCTTCGATTGCGCTCATTTCCAGGCAGCGCGGCCTCGCCAGGCCTGCCTTGGCTGGCAGCTGCCTTTGGGGTTGACTTTTGGAGAAAACCACAAGAATTTGTCAGTCTCCTTGGCCCTGAGGGAGGCTCCTTGTCTCGAGGCTATTCTTTTTCCTCCGCGAGGAGAGGAGGCAGAACATGCTCTGCTTTGGGCTGGGCTCATCTGGGTTTGCCTTTCACCTCAGTGGCGGCAGGAGGAGAAGACTCAGGTGGGACTCAGGTGTGGCAGCCCTCCCACTATTCAGAAAAAGGGTCAGGAGGGAAAAACCAATGTATTCTGGAGGGGGAGAGCTGAAAAAGAAATCAGAGGTGGTGTATTTTACTGGGGGAGGGAGCATTAATGCCAAGCTAAATCAGCGTTAGCTGGGCCTGGAGACTCCTCTCTCTCTCTGCGTTTTGCTAATGTGTCGCTTGGCAGCTCTGAATCAGCCTGGCTGCTGCAGGCAGGAGCTCGAGGCGAAGAACAGCAACTCCCTGAGAAGGGAAAAGAGCTCCTGGTGCCAGGGAACATGTTCTGTGCTGAGCTGATGTCATTGTTTGAGTCACACAGGCAGCGCTCAGGAAGGTTTTTCATATTCAGAGATAAGGAGGTTCTCAATGGTTCCTGAATCTTCACATAACTCCAACTGTTCCCTTTTCTAGAACAGGAGCAGGTTCCTTATTTATGGCCAGCCCAGGTGGGTCCTGCTCAGACAGCAGGGAGCTGCTGTGCCCTTCTGTCCCCGGTCTTGTAAAGCTCATTTCAGGCTTTAGATCAGCTCGGTGATGATGCTCAGCGTTGTAAAACACAGATAATAAAGCTGGAACCACACCAGTGGGATTAGATGAGATATTAGAAAGAATTTCTTCCCTGTGAGGGTGGGCAGGCCCTGGCACAGGTGCCCAGAGCAGCTGGGGCTGCCCCTGCATCCCTGGCAGTGCCCAGGGCCGGTTGGACAGGGCTTGCAGCCCCCTGGGACAGTGGGAGATGACCCTGCCATGGCAGGGGTGGGATGGGATGGGATTTAAGATCTCTCCCAACTCCATGCTGGGATTCTGTGATAGGTTTCACATTGTTGAAATGAATTTCTGGAAGGTGATGTGCTCCTTGTGACAACAGAGAACCTGGTAAAGGCTCCAGAGCTCCTTTGCTCTTCTGTGTTCCTACAACCAGGTAAAGGTTTGGGATAAACACAGCCCAGCAGCTGCTAGGAGGGGAAAAATAACTTTCCAAACTCTGTGTTTTTCAAGAGAAGAAGAGCTGGATTTCAGGCCTGAAGCATCTTTATTTTTCCTATTTGCATGTCATGAATAACAGCTGCATTATATATATATTATATGCACACACACAAATATATATATATACACACACACATATATATAAGTGGTTATTATGCAGCTATATTAAAGCATATTTATATATAATATATATAAATATATATAATTATATATATAAATATATAATAAATATATATAAATGCATTTTTATATTTTAAATTTATATATATATAATGTATATATGTGCAATATTTATATATATAAAATGTATTTTATGTATATATATTATGTATTATATATAGAATGTATTTTTTATATTTATATATATTATGTATTTTTATAAGATACATGATATATAATATTTAAATATAAAGTATAATATATTCTATATAAAAATATATAGAATATATATTACATATATAGAAATACATTTCTATATTTTAAATTTTTATATATATAATGTGTATATGTATTATGCATATATTATGTATTTTAGGTATATATATTACGTGTGTATATATAATGTATTTTTATTTATATATAATGTATATTTTATAAGATACATAACATATAAAATATAAAATATAAAATATAATATATATTATATATTATATATTATATATTATATATTATATATTATATATTATATATTATATATTATATATTATATATTATATATTATATATTATATATTATATATTATATGTATAATATATATTATATGTATAATATATATATAATATATTAAAAATATATTATATTGCTAGAAATGCTGTAACCTAGCTGTACAATAACCACTCCTTCCAACCCACAAGCTCATAAACTCCCCAGCACTAATTCTGCTGAAAACAAAACCACTTAAAGCACAAACCCATCCCAGCTCCTTCATTAAGGAACAACCCCCAGCTCCTCCGTGCCCTCCACCTGCGTGCCCCCTTCCAGACTTTTCCATGGGGGAAAATCCAGCAATCCCTCCGTGCTGGCCCTGCTCCAGAGCCCTGGCTGCACCAGAGGGGCTCCTGCCTCTCCTACCAACGGAGCGGAAAATGGCTCCAAGGCTCCGGCAGCAGCACCTCGGCAGGGCAGGGGCTGCCATGGGCACCGAGCAGCACCCATGGCCGATGGGGCCATTGTCCCCACGTCCCCCCGTGCCCCTGGTAATGCGTGTGAGCGGCAATGAGAGCCCCAAGGTGCTCCCCAGCCCGAGCGGGATGATGGATGTGCTGCCCTTGGCACAAAGTGGAACCCGTGCCAACCTGGGGCCCTCCTGCTCCTTCCAGTCCCCCCCACCTACGGCTCTCCCAAGCACCACGTTATATTTTTAGCATTTTTATTTTCTTGGAAAAATATATAAACTGCAGTTGTAAAATGTGTTTAAACAAATGAAATGGAGCTAGCAGGTGTACAAAAAATGGTCTAAAATGCTTCCCAGAGCTGCAGTTAAACAAAAAAAAAAGTAAACTTAAACAGTTCCATAGTGGAAAAAATAATCTCTAGGTAGAGTATATAAATGTCTTTATTTTTTTTGCACTACACTCTGTTTCAGTTTTGATTCCTAAATGCCACTTAGACTGGTTCTTGGGATGGATCATCGTGTCTCACCCAGATTAAAGGGGTTAATTCTCCAGAGGTGCCCCTGTGGTAAATTCTGAGATCACAGAATCCCAGGATGGTTTGGGACATTAAATCCCATTGAATTCCACCCCTGCCATGGCAGGGACACCTCCCACTGTCCCAGGCTGCTCCCAGCCCTGTCCAGCCTGGCCTTGGACACTTCCAGGGACCTTCCACTCCTCTGGGCAGCAGCACATCCCAGGGGAAGCTGATTTGCAAATCTCTTTGTGGCTCTTTTTGGTTGTTTTCTATTTTTGCCATCTCCCTGATGAATGTGGAGAAGGCTTGGGTTCAGCTTGAAAATGATTTCTGTTAATTTTTGGTACAATAAGTCTGAATTTCCCATCTTAATCCAAACTGAAGGCCTGCTGGCAGTGCACTGAGAAAGAGAAGTGTAGAGAGAGAGATTTGTATTTGGATGTGTGCATATAGAGAGGATGTCAATCCAAAATAATTTATAATCAAAACACACCCCTAGCCAAGAGACAGGAGGCTGCATAAAGAAAGAAAATAATTCATTCTAAGTAGAGCTGGAAGGAGAGTTTTATATTGTGCTTGTGCTGCCTGCTTAGATGGAAATCCGAGAGGGAAAGGAGGTTAAAATTCAGGAGATTTTGAGTTCTCTTTGCCCCCCAAAGGCTCAGAGGAGTCAATACCCTGAATTTTGGTGTCACCCATCACTATCTCCTCGTAAGGATTGCTGAGCACTTTGAGCACAGTGAGAGAGGAGTTGGGCTTTTATTTGACATTTTTATGGGTCTGGCTCTGAACATTTTTCTCTGCCTCCCCAAATTTTGGTGAACTTTTGGTTCTGTACCAGTCCTACAGGCGACTTTCCTTTCAGCAATCAGGGCTAGCAAAATACATTATTTCTAAATGAACAAACCCTCATTTATTTCCAGGGGAAAGCAGTAAAATGTGCCACTTTCCTATTTCCAATATCTCTGAAGCACTTTGGTCCTCTAAGTGAAAATTTTAATGCATAAAATTCATGCAAGATCATAAGCTTTTAAACCCCACTTTGCCATCTTTATTCATTTGTTTTAGCCTAAAATATTTTCTGTAATTCTGATAGAAATGTTGCAGTGTTTATTTTTCAGGAATAAGTTTTCCAGCCATTCTATGAATTAACAAATAAATATTATCATTGCTACTGTTTTGACTAATTAAAACTCTTTAAATAATTACCAAAATTGAGCTGTGTATCTGAAAGGATATTCTGGATTATTCCAGCCCCAAATGTTTGATTCAGATCCTCAGTCCTGACTTTATGGAACTCCCACCCTCCCTCTGGTTTGTTAATTTAAGTGTGATTCTCCATCTCCACTCAGTATTCCAATGAATTCATCTGCAATGCTGACAAATCCACACGGATGGATTATTCCCACTTGTGTGTCCAATTTTCTTTTAATGGGTCATTTTCCTCTGAATGGGTAATTCATTCCACCCCTGCTCTGCAGAGCTGGACCTGGTTTAAATCCTCTCTTTGCTGCAGAGTGATATAAATTGTGTGAGTTGGTGGGGAGTCATTTAGAAACTGAAGAGGGAAAGAAATGGAAAAAAGGAGGGATCATTCCCTTGTCTGACATACAAAGGTTCTGGCTGCACAGTCAGGCAAAGACAATTCAAATTAAAACATTTTTGAAGGCAGAGAGCTGTTGAAAAATATTTGGAGATGTCTTCTCTTTAGCATCATCATCCCAGCTTCTTGTTATCCCCATCTCTGAGGAGAATTACAAACCCAAGCAGCAGGAACTGCTCCTGAAAGGCTGAAAGCAATCCAGGTTTATGTTCTGACAGCACTGGACATGTGGGAAATCTCCTTTAACTCCTCATCCAAGAGAAGTTTAACATGGGAAGTTTAACATGAATTTTAATGTGTGAAGTTTAACATGTGAAGTTTAATGTGGAAAGCTTAACATGTGAAGTTTAACACATGAAGTTTAACATGTAAAGTTTAATATGTAAAGTTTGACGTGAAATTTAACACATGAAGTTTAACATATGAAGTTTAACATGTGAAGTTTAACACGTGAAGTTTAACATGTAAACTTTAAAATGAAATTTAACTCATGAAGTTTAACACACAAAGTTTAACGTTAAGTTTAACATCTGAAATTTGATGTGGGAAGTTTACCTTGTGGAGTTTAACATATAAAGTGTAACACATACATGAAGTTTCACATGTGAACTTTAATGTGTGGAGTTTAACATGAAGTTAAATATATGAAGTTTAATGTGTAAAGCTTAACATGTGAAGTTTAGCATGTGAAGTTTAAAATATGAAGTTTAACATGCAAAGTTTAATAAATGACGTTAAATGTGTGAAATTTAACTTGTGAAGTTTAACACGTGAAGTTTGAAATATGGAGTTAAAAATATGAAGTTTAAAACATGAAGTTTAACACGCAAAGTTTAACATGTGAAGTTTAAAACATGAAGCTTAACTTGTGAGGTTTAACATGTGAAGTTTAAAACATGAAGTTTAACATGCAAAGTTTCATATGTGAAGTATAAAACATGAAGTTTAACTTGTGAGCTTAACACATGAAATTTAAAATACGAAGTTTAGCATGTGAAATTTCGAAGTTTAACACATGAACTTTAAAACATGAAATTTAAAATAGGAAGTTTAACATGTGAAATTTCGAAGTTTAACACATGAACTTTAAAACATGAAATTTAACACACCAAGTCTAACGTGGTTGCAGGGAGGCTGCTCGGAGCTCGAGCCCGTCCGTGTGCACAGACAAGTGAAATCTTTTCAAACAAACAGGCTGGAAATTCTTGGCTTCTCCAGGAGCCGGCCTTATTTCCAGCAGATCGTGGTTTGGATTCCCATCCTGCCCTTGGCATTCCAGTTTTCCCCCTGCTTGCCACAGCTAGATTCTGTTTGCTGTTTCTGGACCGAGGCGCTGAACAAGATCCCGGTGCCTCAGGTAGGCGATGTTTGACCGTGCAGGAAGAAATCCCTGTCTGAAGGCAGGGAATGGAACCTCCTGGTTAACAACTGGCAGGCCTGCAGGAAAGGGATTGAGCTGCCGTCAGTAGGTAACTTATTAATGGCTGGTGTTTAATTTCTCAGGGTAAAGCAGAAGAATCTGGTGGTCCTCACACGAGCGGTGCGAGCACAGAAGGGGCTGTGTGGAGAGGTAGCGCCGTTTCCTTCCAGCCACCATTAAGGGCCTCGCAGATCTGCCAGAAAAGGGAAAATCAACCTTCTGTGGAAATGCAGCAAAAGGCCTTTTCCCCCTTAAATCACTGCAGCAGAACTTAATGGTGCATCAGCGTGTTCGGGCCAGAGGCACACGGGGCTCTTGGATGGCTGCTCTGCAGACACTGGAGCTCCCCATTTCCTCCACAGCCTTCCCCGACTCGTTGGGGATGGAATAACTGCATTTCCCTGGAGTTCACAGGCTGTTGGGATCAGGGATAATATCTGCTGCTCAGCTTAGCTCTGCTCTACCCAACCTGTGCCAGCTCCTCTGAGCATGGCTGGGAGAAAAACCAGCACCAAGGAGAGGAGGAAGAGTCAGAGACCACTGAAATGTGGCTGACAAAACCTTGGTGAGGCATAAAAGGGTTGTGATTATGCTCAAAATGAGAATGACCAAAAAAAGAGAGAGAAATCCTTTCTTTCTTAAGACCATTTTAAATGCAAAGACTCATCCAGAGCCAACAGATGCATGGAAGGAGAATTTTCATTGGCTGGAGACCAAATTAGGGACAATGCTGTACATGAAACTTGCTCGTTTGACCAATGTTATGCTTCATTTTCATCAGCGCTGTCCATGGAATATTAGATATTCTGGCAGTTATTTAATAAGGCCAAGGCACACAAGGAGCTCTTTAAGGTAAAAAGTAAAATAATCTCTATTTTCTCTTCAGGAGGTTTTGGCAAATGGGAGAAGATGGAGGAAAGGGAATAAAAAGTGAATGTGAAACAAAAGTTTTAACAGTCTGTCTAACCAATTGGGATAATTAAGTTTTACTTCAGCCCTCAGGAAACCCCAGGGAAGTTTGTGGCATCCCAGTTCATGTGCATATTAAGTAGGGGATCATGTAACCTTCATGCAGAGCTGGAAAGGGCTGGATTGGAAGGAGCTGTGGCCCTCATTTGGAGCTGTATCAGTCTGAGGCAGCCGTGCTCATCCAGGACTGCACCGGGCTGCACAAATTTGGGTTTGGACTCACCAGAGCTCTGCAGATGAGAAGGGGAGGCTGTGGAAATGTAGGGAAGAGCATGAGCTGAGCCAAAGGGGTGGGAACCCTGCCCAGACATCCCTCAGAACCCCTCAGCAGTGGGACCCCACCAGGGATCCCTCAGGGCTGCGGAAAGCTGGGAGAGGGTGAGCAATGTTCTCCCATTGTCCCACACCAACCCAGTTCCCATTCCCCTCCCTCCTGACTGGCGCAGGACACAGAAAAGATTTCATCACTGTTGGTGAAAATCCTTGAGTTGGTGCCAGAGGTGCTGGAATTAGGTCCCACTTTATCCCCATGATGCCTCAGGTTTGAGCTTTTCTATGTTTCAGGTTCTGTGCTGCTTTAGTGAGTGGGGCTGGGCTCACACCAGGGGATGCTGAGCTCTGTGCACAGAGCAGGGAGACAAAACAATTCCTGCTCCAGCTGGGCACCAAGGACAAATGATCCAAATCTCAGCCCAGGAGCACAAACACCGTGGGCTGGAGAGAGAAAAACAAGCAGGGTGGGACTGGATGGGCTAAAGCTGGAATGGGACAATGAACTGCAAGGTGCAAATGGAGCAGAACTGATCCCAGGGAGAGACCCTGTGCCCGGCCGTGCATTTTGGGACCATTTTGGTTCATCTTGGGTTCATTTTGGGACCATTTTGGGTTCAATTTGGGACCATTTTGGTTCATCTTGGGTGCAGCCCTGGCTGGGCTCTTGTGCTGCCCAAGGTGGATCCATGGAGGAGATGCTTTGAATAAATCCCTGCTTTATTCTGTAACTCTGCCCAGCCTCTGTTCCAGCTCAGCTTACACAGGACATCACCCCAAGCCACTCTTTCCATTCACAGCTTTAAATCGAGGTGGATGCCAAGGAGGGCACAGGACCCCAGGATTTGCTTGGGGGTGCCGAGTGGGGTTTGCCACAGCCCCAGGACTCTCTGCCTTGTGACTGAATGGGAGTTGAGCTGGAAGAAACCAGGATAATTCCCTCAGATACCCATTAATGGTGTCTCCCCATGGAAAAGCTGGAATGGGAGAAACCTCTCCAACAAGGGCAGCTTTGTCCCCTCAGCAGCTTGGTTGGCAAAGCAGCAATTTTAGCTTTTTCCAAACATTCTTATCTCCCCAATGTACCCAAATCTGCTCACCCTCACCCTTAATCCTTAAGTTTCCTACAACATAGGAGCCATTCTCAGATCTTCACCCAGCCCTTCTTTAATACTTAAAACTCTCAGTTTACACTGACATTATTTCTTCCATTCAATACCTGGCTATTGAATGTGATTTACCTGGGTAAATCCTCAGCTGCTGATATCAGCCCTGTTCCATGGGATAAAATTCACATTGGGGGTTTTTCCAGATTAAATTAAAAAAAAAAATTAAGAAGAAAACATGAGAAGGTTTTGTGTACAAAGTGATTCATTAGAACTTTTGTGGGGTACCTGAGTAGATCCCAACCAGGTGTAGGAAGAGAAGGAAAGAGGACAGAGAGAAAAGATTCATTTTAACACATCAAGCACTAACGAGACCCAAACTCACAGCTTCCAACCCTTCCCTCCTTTTCCCTTCTCCAGCCCTCAGTCCTCCAGCAGTCCCAAATATGATATAGCCCTTCAGGAGACGAACATTCCTATGGCATTTCAGCAGTGCTGGGGTGGGAGAGATTGATTTACCAAGGCCTTACAGCCAGGGGGGATTTTTGAGCCCCCCAAACAATGCTGGTATAGAACATGTCCTCACAAAATATTCAACCCTTGCACATTTCCATTTTGGGCTTGCAACCAGGTGTGTCTGAGCTGTGTGCAGCAGGGTTTTTACCCAGCGTGGTTCCTGGAATTAGAATGCAGCTTTATCCCCGTGTGTTTTCTCCAGCAGCCTCAGTTCCTGGACAAGCAGTTCTTGCCTTGCACGTAGGTCACCTCCATGCTGGAAAAAACCTGCAAATAGCTCACCTCATGTCCTCCAAAACACACAGGCATCTTCCCTGAGATGTTTCTCTTGGATTTCTTGGCCTGGCTGTCTCCAGGGCTGGGAATGTGCAGACTGTGTTACCTGTGCTCTGGTTATTTTGACGAAGCGGTGGGAACGGAAGGATTAAGGTTGTGGCACCCTCTGAGCTCACTTTGGGGTGATCCCAGCCAACAGCACTGGGAGCAAAGAGGGCATTTAGCTCAGACCCTGCACCCCAGAGCTCTGGCCTGGAGCAGAGAGCCCAGCCCAAGCCACAGTGGCTGTTCCTGTCTCAGGTGGCAGCAGCACATGGCTGGGAATGCCCCAGGCTCGCTCTCACAGGTGATTTTCTGCCCTTTCCCAGCTGCTCAGTGGCAAAAATGGAGCATTTCATGAATTAGCTGCTCTGGAAGAAGCTGTTCAAGCTGCTCTGCAGGGCACCGGGGGAGGCACCTGCCAGGCGGGCTGGGCCTGGTGTGATTTTGGCTCTTGGAAGTGTTTTGGACTGGCTTGTTCCTTGAGTCCCCTCCAAGCCCAATCTCACAGAATCCTGACCATCCCTATTTTCACCCTTTTTGCACCCAAAACTCGTCTTTAATTCCTTCCCAAGCCCTCAGTGTGCTTATCCCTGCTAAGGACCAGAAAACTCCAGTGCAGGCCAAGCACTAACCCTGCCAGGCGGGCTGGGCCTGGTGTGATTTTGGCTCTTGGAAGGGTTTTGGACTGGCTTGTTCCTTGAGTCCCCTCCAAGATGAATCTCACAGAATCCTGACCTTCCCTATTTTCACCCTTTTTGCACCCAAAACTTGTCTTTAATTCCTTCCCAAGCCCTCAGTGTGCTTATCCCTGCTAAGGAGCAGAAAACCCCAGTGCAGGCCAAGCACTAACCCAGCCAGGCGGGCTGGGCCTGGTGTGATTTTGCCTCTTGGAAGGGTTTTGGACTGGCTTGTTCCTTGAGCCCCCTCCAAGATGAATCTCACAGAATCCTGACCTTCCCTATTTTCACCCTTTTTGCACCCAAAACTCGTCTTTAATTCCTTCCCAAGCCCTCAGTGTGCTTATCCCTGCTAAGGAGCAGAAAACCCCAGTGCAGGCCGACTCTAACCCACCCCGCTAATGAGAGAAGGGTTAAAACCACGCCTGGTGGGCACGGCCCCCCTGTTCTCTGCAAGGTTGGTTGGAATTGTGACTCGAGACTGACAGCTTGCCTGAGTGTTTGTGGTTCAGCTCGAAACCACAAGAGCCAGCAGCACATGGTTTGCATTCAGGGTCTCTCTCTGCAGCTAACACGAACCAGTTGTTCCAGAAGCTTGGCTATCTCCTGGAGAAGAGTTTTGCACCAGGATCAGCCTTGATTCACCCCAGACGGCCCTTTGGAAACCCAAAGCGAAAAAAAAACAAAAAAAACCCCAAAAAACTTCCTAAACAAAGCTTCACATTTATTTTTTCTTGTTTATTTTTGCAGCTTGTAAAGGAGCTACTAATATCCTGGTTGTAAAAAAAAAAAAAAAAAAAAAGGGAAAAGAAGAGAGAAAAAAAGGAGAAAATTTGAAATGCCAATCAAAAGCAGCGCCAAATTAGGGAGTGTTTACTTCAAAAATATGTTTTTTGTTGCCTTTTTTAAGGCAAATTCCTGTAATGTAGTAATGTTGGGGAGGGCATGGAAAGATGAGACTTAATTGACTCAAAAAATATATTTAGACCAATCTTTTCAAATTTGGATGGGTAAAATGAGACACAGAGTAGGGCTAAGGTTTAGTCAATGAGCTTGCACATAAAAAATATTAAATATACTCCTAACACTGGTCACTGAGCTGAACTGCACTGTCACAAAAACAATGAGTTTAATGGAAAGGAAGGAAGGAAAGGATGGAAATTAAAATGAGCAAGGAGGAATGTTCAGGTGTGGGTAACTCCACAAAGCAGGTGAAGGCATCATCACGAGTGGGAATCAAGTGGGGGTCAGTGTTTAAACCCCAGGTTTCTTGTCCTCTCAGTGATTATCTGCCCTGTGCAGCTCGTCACCGAGCTCACATTTAGCACATCCTCTCTGTATTTCTCAGCCCTGCTCCCAGGAAGGTGGGACTTGTCACAGCCTGGTGTGACATGTGCACAAACCCTGGGCAAAGAACAGCCCTGGCAGCTGGACAGTGAAGCCACATCAGCAAGGCAGAATAAAACCATCAGATTTGCTTTAATAATGTTAATTATGCACTCGCACACAGCAAAATGAGGCAACGTCCTTCAGGCCCTCTGAGAAGTGCAAGAGCAGTAATTCAATAAATTATTGTGGTGAGGAAAGAAAACCAGTGCTCAGTTACCCCAGATCCCAGGTATTAGGGCTGAAATGAATTCTCCTCTAACGATTTCCCATCACACAACTCCTGGGATTATTTGTTTTTGTCTTTGATATAAAACTGCTCCCAAGCTATTACATTACAACAACGTGGAACCACCTTGGATGTGAGGAGCTTGAAAGAGAGAAAGAATCCTTCCCTGCTGTGTCTCTCTATCTCCTAGTTAGGAATAAGTGACCATAAAATCTGTGGATGTGTGAAACCACAATATATTCCCCTGTTCTGCCATTAAAAGCCGCTCACGACACGAAGGTGAATCAGGGCTGGGAGGAGCGGGTGATTATACACCAGCAGTTTGCTTCCAAGAACAGATTACATTTCTGGGAATTCCAAATGCCATATATTTTATTTTAGTATTATGGGAATTTTCAAAAGGCTTCTAACGTTACCGCTCTTTAGGCTGCTCTATAATCGCGGGGTAATTTTTATTAACAAAAAGATTTTATGCCCTGAGAGCCGCACAGGGGCTGGGGCTGAGCAGGAGGCTCTGAGGGCTGAGATGCTCTGGAGGTGCATCAGGGCTGCCCTGGCAGGTTCAAACCTGACTGGAAATTCAAGTTTAAGGTGAATCTCTGTTGTTTGAGCCATTTGCTGGGGCTGCACTGACCTTTTCACCACACACACACTCTGAGGGACCCTCCTGCTTTTCCACTTCCCTCCTGTTTCTTCAGACACCTCCAAAGGTTTTCAGCTCTTCCCTTTAATGATCAGATTTTAGGTCTCTCTTTCACAAACGTGATCATTTGCAAACAAAGCACCCTAAATGGAAACAGAAGAATTAAGAATTAACCAACTTCACTGCTTTTGCTTTAAAAACCCCCATTCATTCTGTCTGGAAGAAAAGTGAAAATCCTCCTCCAGAGGCAGAATTCCCCTTCTGTGGAGTCCCACAGGAGAGTTTGGGCTTCCATTCTCGATTATTTTGCTTTAGATTTACAGAACATCAAAACACACCAAGAACTTTCCACCATGAAAGGGTTTTTTAAAGCAAAAGCAGTGAAAATGGTTAATTCCTAATTCTTCTGTTTCCATTTAGGGTGTTTTGTTTGCAAATGTGGCTTCCAGTGTCTGGGATTATCAGATTCCTTTTGATCCCTGATATTATGACAAGTTACTTCTCTCATTTTTTCTATTGGGACAAATCATGTTTATGGAAACACAGAAGGGAAGGAACCATACCTTCAGGTTTAGGTTTTTATACTTTCCTATAAATAAAACCACCTGAACTGCGTTGTGTTTGGGAATGGAATGATTTTCTGCAATAAAAATAATAATAATTAAAAAAACAGAGTGATATTGTACCAAAATCGAATTGAAAAAAAACAATATTAAATTAATAATATTAAATAATACCACCTTTACCAGAATGGGAAGCTTTTACTCTTAAAAAGCTGAAATAGCTCAGTGTTAGGGCTCTCAAGAGAGCACAGAATTTTCCCTAATTTTAATGGAAGTGTGATAACCTCCTGTGGATAAGGATCAGGAGCCTGCTCTGTGATTTAGGACATTTTTCTCACATGAACACAAATAATTCACTGCTTTGTGCAATCCAGGGGTGGCTACCAGAAACAAACCCAATAATTATTTATGAACCCTCTGATCTTGGTTTGGCCTTGCTGGTCCTAAATGTGGAGCAGCTTTTTCCACCTGGGATGGGGAATTGCAGCTGTGGTTGGGAAGGAGCTGGGAGGGACATGGCACGAGGGGGTCCTGTCCCAGTGAGGAGCCAAAGCCGGGGAGAAATTTTTACCTGACTGCAGCCCTCGTTCTTAGAGAATTCTTAGGATAATTAAGGTTGGAAAAGACCTCCAAGATCATCAAGTCCAACCTTTGGCTGAATCCGGATGTTCCCACTGAACCCTACGAGGTCTTCTCCAGGTTAAGGCTCCATGGGGCTGCACTAGAGGACCTCTGAAAGTCCCCTCCAGCCCAAACCACTCCATGGTTCCATGACTCCACTCCCCACATCCCTGCAGGCCTCTGTCTGTCCCTCGTGTCACATCTCCTCCCTTTGTGACAAGACATGTTTTGACTCCAGCCTGGAATGTGACGGAAGCTTCATCCCTGCCCATCATCAGTGGAATGTTTAATTTCAGAATTGCACAGGGCTTGAAGGAAAGGGCATCTCCATTAAATACAGATCAGCAGCAGCAGCAGCACCTTGGAGAGCCAAGGTGGAGCTTTGGGGTTGTGCAGGAGCTCTGGTGGAATGGACATTGTGGCCTTTGTGGGGTGCACAAACACCAGGGAGTGACCTCAGCCAGCCCAGACTGGAGTCCAGCTTACAGCTGACTGGAATCCTGAGGTTTCACTGGCCCCCAGCCAGTTTGAAACCCACTCGAGCCACCCCGGTATTTTATAACATTGTAAAGACTTTATTGTTTCAAACATTTCGAAAATTCTCCACACGACCTGGCGGCCTCCCAAAACCATCTCAAATGAGCCAAAACTATCAGCAGCCACCCACCTCCCTGTCCATTATCCTCTGATTAATGGCATTCCACCACCAGGGGCTGACATTTGGGGTCTCCCTGCTGCGGGAGCTCTGCGGGGATGTGGTCCCCGAGGCTGCACAGTGTCTGTGGGGTTGGCAGCTCTGTCTCACTGGGGGTGGCTCTTGGGCATGGGGAGACCCTGCATGAGGGGGCTCTGGGGGTGCAGAGAGAACAGGGCTGGCGGTGTCTTGGAAAACCTTCGCTGGACATGGCAAAGCAGGAGAAACCAAAACACGTGGAAGTTTCTGTTTCTGGATGGTTTTTCTGTGTTGGTTTTATTTCTAGATTGGTTCTGTTGCTGGATCATTTCAGTTTCTGGATTGGTTTTATTTCTGGATAATTCCAGTTTCTAGATCCTAGTTTCTGGACAATGTCAGTTTCTAGATTGTTTCTGTTTCTAGATAATTTCTATTTCTGTATTGGTTCTGTTTCTGGATAATTTCAGTTTCTGGATCGGTTCTGTTTCTGGATCATTGCAGTTTCTAGATCCCGGTTTCTGGATAATTTCTGTTTCTGGATCCCTGTTTCTGGATAATTTCAGTATCTAGATTGTTTCTGTTTCTGTATAATTTCTGTTTCTGGATCCCTGTTTCTAGATGGTTTTTGTTTCTGGATTGTTTCAGTTTCTGGATTGGTTCTATTTCTGGATTGGTTCTGTTTCTGGATCATTTCAGTTTCTGGATCCCTGTTTCTGAGATGGTTTTTGTGTTCTTTGCCCACAGATCTTTTACCTTCTGAGACAAAATGACCATAAGAACAACCTGAACAAATTACCAGCCAGCATCTTCAGCTGGAATTAATTATTGAATTAATTCCATCAGGGAAAAGAACAGCAATGTTTATTTCCTGTTACAGATGCAATGAGCAGATGATAATTAGTTAAAGGATTAAAGTGGTTTAATGAGGGTGGGCAGGCCCTGGCACAAGCTGAGGCTGCCCCTGGATCCCTGGCAGTGCCCAAGGCCAGGCTGGTGGGGTTTGGAGCAGCCTGGGATGGTGGAAGGTGGGGATGGAACTGGAAGAATTTTGAGGTCCCTTCCACCCAACCCAAACCATTCCAATCCCATGATTCCATGACTGATTCCTTGATTCCATTATTGTTTCCATGATTCCATGACTGATTCCATGATTCAGGCACCTTGCTGAATGACCGTGCTGCTCCCTTGTGCTGTGGAAACAGGAGGTTTTCCAGGGAAGCCGCTTTTCTGAGTCAAACCATGAAGAAAAGACTCAAAAGTGCTCTGGAGTCAGAAGCTCCCACCTGGCAATGTCACCGAGTCCCTGCATTGCCCCGGGCATGTGGCAGAAGATGAGCAGAACATCTGCTCTGTGATTCCACCCAGAGCTGGGCCATCCAAACAGCTTTCAAACCTGCACCAGAGGATTGTTTCTTCCTGAGAGCTGACCTTCCCAAAGCATTAATTCTGGTGCAAATTGGGCACAAGGGCACGTGCTGCTTTGCTGTGTGGGCCCTTCAGCAGATTGAGGTTTTATTCCTGGGCTCTGTGCTTGCCTCCACCCAGAATTTGGTGCTGCTTTTGTTCTATGCACAAACATTTCTGGCTTCATTCCTGCTTGAATCTTTACATGTACGTGTTTATTCCCATGTCTACACCAACATACAGCCCAAATGGGGGTGGGAGGCCAGCAGATGATTTTTCAGGAGGTTTTATTTCCATGAGAAGCTTCAGAGCACATTTGCACTCAGCACTGACTCATCGTTCTCTCTCTCTTTTTTTATTTTATTTTTTTTATTGCTGCCTAATCCAAGAAACTCTGACTAAGTCAGCTCTGCCACGTCCCGAGTGTAGCAGGGATTCCTTGATGCAAACAGAACTGGTAATTCTCCTCAGAAATAGCAAGAAATTGCTATTTGTGGGCTCCTGCTTTACGCAATGCTGACCTTGGCTGAGGCAGCCCCAGTGGAAAGGGCCGTGGCGCATGAAGTCAGTGCCACTGTGGTAAATAAAGGCCCAATTTCAACATCCCCTGGCACAGCAGGCAGAGCTGGGCAGGGGCACGGAGCTGGATTTTCTGAGCAGCAGTCTGGGAACCTCGTGGCTCTGTGTCATGGGGCCACAGCCCAGCTCGGTGTCTCAGTTTTTTGGTGAGTCCTTCCTGAACATGCAAAGCCTTTCCATGTTCTGCACGGCCATTAAAGGAGAGCTGGCAGGAAAATCGATGGGCTGGGAGCACCACAAGAGGGTTTTGTCAGCTGCTGGAACTTCAGAGGGTTTGCAGGTATTGACTGAAGAAAAAAAAATAAAAATAGAGAATAAAAATATGAGAGCCCATTTCAGCGCTTCAGCTTGGCAGAAAGAAATCACTGAGTGAGAGCAGGGCTAGGCCATGATTTAGCCTCACACAGACAAGTTTAGATGGAAAAAGTCAAATTAGGTGAATACCTGCAGCCCATAAACCCCAGTGACATGTGTACATGTTTCTAAAACAAAACACAGCCCAGACTCCTGGAAAAGGCCAACTGCCCTGGCTCAGCTTGCCCAGAGCTCTGCCTTGTAGGGCTGATCCATCTTTTTTTCCTTGTAAATCCTTAAATAACACCATGAATAGTCAGTACCCATCGAGTTCCCTTTTCTGATCAAAATTAAATTGTAAAATCAGGCTTGGAGAACCCCAGATCTGCCTTGTTCTGTGGCTGGACAATCCTGCTCCCAGGAGTGGATCAGGAACCCTGTGGCTGCCCCAGACCTCCTTCAACAGGGTAATTTCCCTCTTCCTCATCCTCTCCAGCTGCATTTTAACTCCCAGGAAAGAGCAGGGACCATTTCCCTGCTGGATATGCCCCTCCTTTCAAGGCAGTGTTTTCACCCCATCTCCTTGTGTGATGTTTAAATTGATAAATCCACGGATCAGCCACAGCTTGATTACCTCAATCCCAGTGTTTTCCAGTGGTGTTGTCCCTCTCTGACATTTCCCACACGTGTTTTGCTGCACAGCTTCTTCCCTGCACAGGCTGTATCCTCGTTATCACATGAAATCATGTTTTACTGGGAGAAATATCATCTCAGAAACACACTGGAGGTACCTGAGCTGGTTTTCTTCTCCCCAAATTCTCAGCTTTCTTTCATCAGGATGGTTTTGTCGAGATGATATTGCCTCTCCTGGGCATCATTCACGGCAGCTCCACAGTGGTGATGAATAAAACAACTGTGGCCAGACTGCAATAAATTAATTGCAGCATTTTATGTGAGTAAGAGAATGGGCAGGAGACCTGAGACTGAAACCCAAATCTGCCTCTGACTCGGGATCCGTGGTTGAAAGATTGGTCTGAAAAAGAGAAAAGATGTCAGAGAGGGAAGAGGGAGTTTGGGGGGAAAACAAACCCAAAGCAGCTCAGCACGCTGTGGTTTCTAACAAGCAATTTGCAGTCTCCATTTCCAGCCAGCCAAGTACACGGAAGATCTGAATTTCTAATTTAGCAACTGCATGTTATGTTTTATGAGATGCAGAAAGTTTTTTATGGATCTGTGTCTCTGCCTTTTATTGGCTGGAAAGTGATTGTGGAGCTGTGGATTTCGGGAGTCCTCCAAAACCCCAGGGCCAGGAGGGAGATGCAAATCTCCCTCCCCAGCTTTAGTTCTGGCTCAAGGAGGATTTGAGTTCCAGATCTGCTGCTGCAGCTCACAGCTGGCACTGCCAGATTTCACCTTCCAGGTGTGCTGCAGCTCCCAGCCTTGCTTTATTAAGCACTTCTTTAATCTTAGTCTGCAGTGGGAAACGGGGATTTTATCCAGTTTATTGGAATATTTAATGAATTAACCAATCACACAAATTGAAGCCTTGTGATGCTTTGAGAGTTTAAAGGGAGCACATGAAATATTTTTGTAGGATTTATCTGTGAATAAATCAGAGAATCAGGTACAGTTCAGGTAAAAGGTGCTGTAAAGCGCGACTGATGCAAAAGGTGCCGTAAAGCGCGACTGTGGTAAATACTGCCGTGAAGCGTGACTGTCGTAAATACTGCCGTGAAGCGTGACTGTCACAAAAGGTGCTGTAAAGCGCGACTGTCGTAAATACTGCCGTGAAGCGTGACTCCCTTCACTCCTGCCATTCCCATGCCGTTGGTTGCTGCTGCCCTGCCCCCGCGGGTCCCGCCGCTGAATTCCGCCCATAGCGTAGTGCTATGTAGTGCCCAGATTAGCCTGGGGGTGTCCCATGGTTTCTGTAGAAATCAGTGTTGCCTGGTCTTCAGAAGTAAACTGCTTTGAAAAGTTGGAAGGTGCAGCATAGTGACAATCTGTGAGCTTTGCATTAAAAGTAGATTTCAGAAGGGTGACAGGCTTTTGTCTTTTCCTAGAAGTCGATGTAATCCTATCGAGGAGTTTTTAATTCTGTGTTGCCATGTCGTACTAATCGTCATACAAGTACAAAACAAAAAATCAGACCCTGTCCCAGCCACTTAGAGCCCAGAACACGATTTCCTCAGGCTGCCATTTGTGCGCCATCGGTACTCACCACGGAAGCGAGCCGGGGATGTTGCAGCTGTTGGAAACAAACCGCTTCTCGTCACACAGAAATGGAATTCGGACGACGCCTCAGCCAGCCCCTCTCTTCCATCATCTCCTGAATCTGCAGCAGAGCAGTTCCAGTCCATCTGGGTACGTGTAATCCAGCTCCTGACGATCTGAGCACACGGAGCAGCGCTCAGCTGCCGTGGGGGCTCAGGGAAGGCAGAGTGTGCATTGTCATCTTCCTGAACCTACAGACCAATCAAAGTGAGAAGCCACAGGGTGGAAATCAGTCGCATATATGCTAAATAAAACTTGCAGATTTATTTAAGAATTGTTTCTGCTTGTTCTTTGTTGTGCTTCTGTGCTTAGAAAACATCCCTTTAAAATCAGTTCAGTTCATCAGTTGAAGCTTTGTTTGCAGACCCTCACTGAGCAGAATTTGTTGCAGACCCAGTGCACGCTGCGCTGGCCTCCCGGGAAGTGAGGAGCTCATGTGTGCTACTTTTTGCTTTAGGACGCTCTGAGGTATTTATTCCTTTTGGGATACATGATGAGAATTCCTAAGTGAGGTAGTTGTAAGGCATGACATTGGGAAAAAGCCTGTGTGGTTGGAATGTTGTTGTTGTCAAAAGTTAATTTTTCCTTCTTTCTTACCCAGTAGTTAGCTTTTTGCTTTATTTTTGTGGAAATTAAAAATGGGAATGTTAAACGGGAATGACCTTATGTTTATACAGAGAATTTAATGCAGGGGGAACCCAACTGCTCTGGAAGTCGCTGCTCATGGATAACCATGGGTTCCAGATTGCAAGGAAAGGTGAATTCTGTTACCATCTGTGTGGCAGTTGGCTTTTATCAAGTGGGCAGTTTTCCTTATCTTTTCCACAATCACTCTTCCCTCTGGAGGGGACATTTGCTGATAAGAGGCCATTGAATGTCATTGCATGGCTGATAAGAACTACAGCATCCCACTGGGACATGTGAGCCCAGAGGGAGGAGCCAAGCATTCCTGCCCGGATATAATCTGGAGATTCTGGAACACCAGCCAAGCATTCCTGCCTGGATATAATCTGGAGATTCTGGAACACCAACCAAGCATTCCTGCCTGGATAGAATCTGGAGATTCTGGAACACCAGCCAAGCATTCCTACCCGGATATAATCTGGAGATTCTGGAACACCAGCCAAGCATTCCTACCTGGATATAATCTGGAGATTCTGGAACACCAGCCAAGCATTCCTGCCTGGATATAATTGGAGATTGTGGAACACCAGCCAAGCATTCCTACCTGGATAGAATCTGGGGATTCTGGAACACCAGCCAAGCATTCCTGCCTGGATATAATCTGGAGGTTCTGGAACACCAGCACGGCTTCTCCACTGGGTTTCCCAGAGGAACAGCAGCTGCCTCTGCCCCTGGATCTTCAGAGGCAGAGACTGCACCTTTCTCCAGGATCCCTGCTCCAGCAGAACCACCCCTGACCCTGCAGGAGGGCTGAGCCACAATTCCAATGGGACTGCTGCCAACAGCCTGACCCACAGGGTGTCAGGCTGGGTTCTGACTCTGGCAGTGTTGGTTTGGTTTGCTGCATTGTTTATTTTATCCTAATATTTTCTTCCTTATTAAAGAACTGTTCTAACTTTGTCAGTGTTGTTTTAGTTTACTGCATTGTTTATTTTACCCTTTTATTTTCTTCCCTATTAATGAACTGTTATTCCTGCTCCCATAATTTTTTTTTGCCCGAGAGCCCCTTAATTTAAAATTTATAGCAATTTGGAAGGGGGAAGGTTCATTTTCTCCATCTCAGGGGAGGCTCCTGCCATCCTTAGCACACACCTGTCTTTCCAAAGCAAGACACCATGGGACAACTGAGGGCAGGCAGGGAAAAATCCAAAATTCAGTAGGAAAATCCAGGGATCCCCCAAAAATAACCTGGTTACAAGAAAAAAGGGCTGAAAAAGCGTGGAAGCTGCAGAACGTGCAGGGGATCATTTAGAGAACAGATGATTTCTGGGACACAGAAACTCCAGGGAAGATCCAAACAACCCTCCAGGATCGAGGGCATGAGGGAGATTTTTCCAGCCCCACTTGGATGTGCTGACTGTGCTGTCAGAGCTCCGAGGGCTCTGCGAGGACAGTTTCCATTTGTAATGTTAATTTAGACATAAATCCTCCAGCTCCGATCCCAAGGCCAGCTCGGTGCCATTCCCTCATGGCAAATGTTCCCCAGGCTCCAGAAATCCCAGGGTTTGGTGGGGGTCATGGAAGGGGAAGGGAAAAGAACATTCTTGAATGTTAAAACTGAATTTTAACATGGAAAAGGTGAAAGGTTGGTGGTGATGAGTTTGGGGAGCTGCAGTTGGGATGAATTAAAGCCCAATTTTCCCACCTTATCTTGGGGTATCCCTTGCTGGGAGCCCCAGTTTCCCATCCCAGTCACCACAAACCAAAAAGGAGACAACTGAAACACTTTTCCAAAATCTGTGGGGATTTTCCTTCCAAACAGACACTTTTTGGGCATTTAATGAAATGTTTTAGCTTTCAGTAAAGACAAGAAATTTTTAGTGTTTTCCAGGATGTTTAAGAAAAACCTGATTTTCTCCAGCAAACAAGGCATTTTGCTGGAATATTTTAATTTACTCAAGCTTCAGTGTTTCTGTCAAAGACCAGCCCTGGTTGTTTAGTGGAAAAGAAGCCAAGGAGTGCTGGGGAGGCTTAATGGCATCAGATCTTAGCTCAGACTTTGCTCTCAATGTTCCTTGAATCAGTTCTAAATAACACTTCAGGGCAGCCTAATCAGTATTTATTTATTCATTGATTCCTCTTTAAATAAGCCTGATGGAAGTTGATATAAAGTTATTTTTCCTGCTTTTATTCTGCTATAAATTTGTAGGAACATCTTGCTCTCCTGTGGCACCCCAAAGAACAGATCCTTCACTTCTATTTATCATTAGGATTCATCACTTTTTTTTTGGAAAAAACTCCATGTTCCCTCCCTGCTCATTCCCCTTTATTTTTTAGAAAAGTCAGGCACTTAAAAGCAAAATAGAGCAGCAAAGCAAAGCACACTCAGCACTAATCTGGAAACAGGGGAAAGGCAGCAAAACAGCTTTTATTGTTGAAAACCCAGCCTGGAGTTTTCCTCCTATAAAACAAACAAATCTTGGTGACATTTGTTGGAAATTCTGGGAGTGAGTGGCTCACGAATTCCATTGCAGGTCTGTAAAAGCAGCCCAGCTCGAGCTGCCATGGAACCAGGGCTCTGATTCCCACAATTCCAATTCCATTCAATTTAATGTCAAATTCAGATTAAAATCACACCAGGCTGAGCGTGCCCCGAGAGGATTTGGAGCTCCTGGCCTGGAGGGACCCTTTGGGTGAGGAGAGTTTGCTTGGTGGAGGAAAACTTTGATCTGCTGGAGGTCTGAAAAATTCCTAATAGAGGTCTCCTGGTCATGGAAATCACCGGATTTTTACCCATTTTGGTGGAACAGGTTGGGTTTTGGCCATGGAGTGTAAAAGATACTGGGTTTTGGCTGCCTGGCAAAGGAGAAGCTTTGTGGAGGTTACACAATGAAAAAAATTCACACAGTCCACACAATCCATAAATTCCATGTGATATTCATACTCACCATCTACACAATTCCACACAAACCCACACCATCCACATCCTCCACAAAATCTGAAAAATTCACACAATCCCACACAAACCCACACCATCAACATCATCCACATCATCCACAAAATCCATACAATCCACAAAATCCACAAAATCCACAGAATCCACAGAATCCACAAAACTCCATAGAACCTCACACAAACCCACACCATCAACATCATCCACATCATCCACAAAATCCATACTATTCACAAAATCCACAAAATTCACACAATCCACAGAATCCACACAACCCCACACAATCCTGCACAGCCCATACCATCCACATCATCCACAAAATCCGTACAATCCATAGAATCCACATCATTCACACAATTGACACAATCCCACACAGTCCACAAAGTGCAAAAATCCACACAACCCTCACCATCCACATTGTCTACAAAATCCATACAATACACACAATCCAAAAAAATTCACACAATCCAGAGAATCCACTCAACCGCACACAATCCTACACAACCCACACCAACCACACAATCTGCACAATCCCACAAAATCCAAAAATACCCCCACAATCCCCACAATCCCCCCAATCCCCACCTCCACACCCAGCTTTAGCCCACCCAGTCCCACCCTGCTTGTTTTTCTCTCTCCAGCCCACGGGGTTTGTGCTCCTGGGCTGAGATTTGGATCATTTGTCCTTGGTGCCCAGCTGGAGCAGGAATTGTTTTGTCTCCCTGCTCTGTGCACAGAGCTCAGCATCCCCTGATGTGAGCCCAGCCCCACACACTAAAGCAGAACCTGAAACACAAAAAAGATAAACCTGAGGCATCAAATGCAACCTGAGAGAGAAAATCCCAAAAATCAGCCTGGCCAAGGAGCTCTATGAGCTCTCAGAGCACTGAGATGGATCTGCTGGTGGAATGATAAATAAATCCAGCAATAAATCAAGGAATAAATACCCAGATAAATCAGGGAAGAAGAAAAGAAATGGAGCAATAGGCCTGGGAGCTTTCCAGCAGCTGAGTAACCGTGAGGCACTGGATGTCCAGCACAGAAAGCCCAGTTTGGGATGTGGGAATGACTTTGCAGGGCTGGAATGGTCAGAAACCTTATGGAATTCGTCACATTTTTCAAGGATGAGGGGAAGAATAGAAACCACGAGTGAAAGCACCCCAAATAACTACAAAGGGAGCCCAGCCTTGGGGTTTTAGGCCGTCTCTCCCCTGCCCTAAGTCCTTTTCCTGTTTGCCTCAGCTCAGCCCCAGAATACGTCAGAGACTCCCAGGAGACTTTTCTGCCCTGGAATGGCCTCTGGCTGCTCCCTCATGCTCAGCTCTGAGGGTTTCTGCTCCCTGAAAATCCCCATTTCCCCAGGAATACACCCCAGGCAGCCATTTGCTCTCAGATATTCACTCTGCCCCTTGCCAGGTGCATTTTTTGTACGAAATTCTAGGAAATTTGTCACTTCGCTCCCATTTTTCTGTCCTGAAGGAGAGCAATTTCCCCTCAGCATCAGGTAGAAAATTTGGTGTCCCCTCCTCACCCTGGAAGTTCCTCTCCAGACTTATTTATTTCTGTTCATTGTCCCAGATATTCCCCGCCCCTCACATGTTGAGAGCTACAGCCATGCTTCCAGCAGGGAATCACTTCTGGAACAGCTCGGGAGTTTTTCCAGCCAAGGTGGACATTTTAGAGCACCAGTTTTCCTACAGCCTGGAATCCCTGTGATTTTTGAGTGGAAAAAACCAAACCAACCAAGTCTTTTACCACAAGAATTGCTGTTTTCTGTGCTGTGGTCACTGGGACCCAACCTCCTGGGCCACTTGGGAAGGGGGAGATTTGCAGGAATTCTGTCAGCACTGCTGTGATTTCCCAGCCATCCCAGGATCCCAGCGCCCTGCAGCTCTCCCGGAGTGTTCCATGGAATGTACATAATCCATACAAACCTCCCAGATCCGGGAAATCTCCCGTGCACTGGGGCTGCCATTGTTCCACTCAGACACACCACAAACCTCACAGAGCCTGTGGTTGATCCAGCCCAGCGCACTCAGTCGTGTTCCTTTCCAATTCTTTTCCAAGCAAGCCCTTGGACATTGTGGAATGCACAAAATTCCTGAGCTGCCCTTCCCAGGGGACAGACCTGGCTCACCTGAGGGGCCCTGCAGCACCTCAGCTGCCCTGAAACCCAGCTGAGGGTCAGGGGGAGTTACCCTGAGACTGGAAATGTTAAAATGGACTCTTTATCCAGCCCTTTGGATTATTAAAACCCCAAAAAAAATCTGCTTCTTAAAAAATAAGGTGGTTTGGAATAGAAGGGTTTAAAAAAATTGGGGTTTTCGTTTATAAAACAGAACAATGTTTAAATTCTGTGCCTGCAGACCACTCCAGGACTGAAAGAAATTTTGCATCTCTCAAGTCACTTGGAAGCAGAAGCGGCTGCAAGTCTGAGTTTTTAATCTGAACATCCCCACTGGAAGCATTTTAATCAGGTTTTCTTTGTCCAGGAGCATTTCATAATCAGAGTGAAGGTGCAGATACCTGACCCTTAAAATAATTGGATTCTGTGTGCTTCCCTCATGAAGGAGCAACTGGATTATTTGGCAGCTAAATTCCAGCCTGAGCTGGGAAATTTGGGATCTTCTCTTTTATTTCCTGACTTGTGTGCAGCACAAAAAGTCCCTCTCACCTGTAAAATCCAAACGTTTTCACGGCAGTTTTGTTAAAAACAGCAGGCTAAAAACTCCAGAGGGGGTCAGGTGTGTGGGATCTCAGCACCCCAGTCCTGAGGTGCCGAGCCACCGAGACCACCCTTGGGGGGCTCGGGAGTCCTGGAATGTTCCAGAAGTGTCTGGTGGCTGGACTTTGATCCTACACAGGAGACGACACCTGTATGAGGACAGGAGGGTTTCACCGGGGTGAATGGTGAAGGGATTGGTTAATTAGAGAGTGAAACACAGGGTTTAGGATTTCTGTACAGGGGGGTTTAGAGAAGTAAGATGGAGGAATTGGGGCGTGTCCTGTCCTTCTTCTTCTTCTTCTTCTCCTTCATCTTCTATGGTGATGGTGGCACTTTGGGATTGGTCATTACTGAAAGTGCACCGGGCAATAAGAATAAATGGTATTGGGGAAAAATGATAAATATTGTACATGTAACAATGGGTATAAAGATGGCTAACGGTCCGGAGGGCAGCACAGTGTGCTCATGGCTGGCTGCTGAGCAGAGCTCTGTCGGGCTGAAAGAAAATCTTTTAGATAAACAATTAATAAACATAAAAACCGAAAGAAGAACTGAAGCCTCTTCTCGTCCTTCGATACGCGGGCTGCCCCAAGGCCACTCCGGGCCTTTCCAGGCCCTTCAAACAGCCGAAAACCGGACACAGGTGGTGTTGTAAGGCAGGAATGGAGGCCCTGCAAACCTCAGGTGGCCAGACAGAAACGGGACAGAAATGGCTTTTGGGACAGCAGAGCCTCAGGAAGCTCCTGGAGCTCAAACAAACACTCCAGAGCAGTTGCTTGGACACCCTCCTGCAAACCTGCAAAACAAGGGTGGGAACCTCGGGAGCTGCTCCGTGCCCAGGTTAGAAATAGGAAATTCTGCTTCATGGTGTTCCAGCTCCTCTCCTCATGACCGTGACTCAGGAGAGCAGCAAAAAAACCCCATCAGATGGAGCCAGGGGAGCTGGACACCAATAAAGGGCTGTAAGGGGTTTGGGGTGAAATTTGGCAGAAATCTGGGAGGCTGAGGCGGGACACAAAAAAACCTGCTGAAAATCTACTCTGGGCTCTTCCTTATCACAGCTGACCTTTTATTTATTAAGTCCTGCAGGATCAAATTGCTGGGTCTGGAGCAGGAGGTGGGACCTCCATCGCTGCTCAGTCTTTCTAGGAAAAACGGGCACAGTTATGAAAACATTCAGATCCTTAATTGGCCTCATTAAAGGCTCTGGCTGTCTGGACCTCACTCGTTCTAATTAGTCACCAACAGGGCAGCTGTGACGGTGTTCACAGGGGTTCTTGGGTTGGGGAAGAGACGAGGATCTAAATCCATGTTTCAGAAGGCTTGATTTATTATTTTATGATATATATTACATTAAAACTATACTAAAAGAATAGAAGAAGGGATTCATTAGAAGGCTGGCTAAGAGTAGAATAGCAAAGAATGATAACAAAGGTTTGTGGCTCGCACAGAGAGTCCGAGCCAGCTCACTGTGATTGGCCATTAATTAGAAACATCCACATGAGACCAATCCCAGATGCACCTGTTGCATTCCACAGCAGCAGATAACCATTGTTTGCATTTGGTTCCTGAGGCCTCCCAGCTTCTCAGGAGGAAAAATCCTAAGGAAAGGATTTTTCATGAAAATATGTCTGTGACAGGCAGTGATTTAATCATGAAAAAGAGGGGAAAAAAGCCACCTCCACTCTGTCAGCTCAGCCTTTACTCAGCTTTTACCCACCAGGCTGGAGGGGAGGATGTGATCCCAGCAGCAGCTCTGCTTTTGGCAGGGTCACCCCACCCCGGAGTGAGTCTGGAGAGGATGGAGCTAAATGTGGCAAAGAAATCAGGAACTCGTGATCACCCCGCCCTGCCCTCATCAGCCAGGCTGGCATCCACCCTCCCCACTGTCATTCCTGTGCAGAAAACCTTGGAGAGCACAGGGAGCAGGCTGCTGGAAATGTGGGGTGTGACCGTGTTCACAGGGGTACTCTGGTGAGGGAGGAGATGAGGATGTTGACTCTGTGTTCAGAAGGCTTGATTTATTATTTTATTATATATATATTCCATTAAAACTATACTAAAAAGAACAGAAGGAAGAGGTTTCATCTCAGAAGGCTGGCTAAGAATAGAAAAGGATGATAACAAAGGTTTGTGGCTCAGGGCTCTCTGTCCGAGCCAGCTCACTGTGATTGGCCATTAATTAGAAACAACCACATGGGACCAATCAAGGATGCACCTGTTGCATTCCACAGCAGCAGATAACCAATGTTTCCATTTTGTTCCTGAGGCCTCTCAGCTCCTCAGGAGGAAAAATCCTTAAGGAAAGGATTTTTAATGAAAAGATGTCTGTGACACTGGGGCTCTTCACTGGCACCCCCTTTGTTCCCAGGCAATTCCCATCTTGCTCTTCCCACCAGGACAGCTCAGGAGGGGAGGAAAAGGAGCTGAGTGAGTCCTGCTGCCTCTTTTAGGATCCCCAGATTCACATGTTCCATGTGCTGCCCTTGAGTCACCCAGTTTATCCCAGTCAGAAGGAGCAGGACGCTGCTCCAGGCTGGAGCCTCCCCGTGTTTGTCCATCCTGGGACAGCACAGGCACAAATAATCCCAGAAAACCACAAAAAGGTGGCTCAGCGAGGATAAATAAGAGAGCCTGGAGCACAACGTTTGCAGCAGTGGGTGGGGAAAAATGGCCAAAATTGGTGCCTTCAGCACTGGTGGAGCATCAGGGGGTAAATCACACATGGGTGGTCTCAAAAAGATGAGGAACTTCTAAGGGCACATTCCCAAAGCTGCCACATCCTCCCCAAACTGATCACAACTGCCTTGCCTCTCAAAATCTCACCCTCCTGCTCCCATCTCCGTGCTCTTGGACGGTGTCATCCTGAAAATTATGTGTTCAGGGATTGTATCTGAAAAAAGTGATGGAATATGTGCACAGGCCCACCGTAGGCAGGTGAGGAGAGATTTACTGGCTGCTTTTTAGAACTAAATGTCATGATTTTGTACAGATTGTGCTGGGGTTTAATGAGCCTGAGCTCCTATGACCTGTCTGGGTCCAGGACATTCCCCTAAAATTAGTGACAGCAAGATCCAAACCCAAGGTCTGGTTACAGGCAGAGTTGGAGGAAGGCTGTTGAATCAGGAAAATAATCTGGCTTAGCCACCCCATATATTTGACAGTTAATTTTGTATCTGTATTGAGGAAAAACACCCCAGCAAACTGGTTTTTATTGGGCCAGCAAAAACTCTGGCTTCTGGGCACCTTATTAATAATATTCTTCTGCAGGAGAGGGACGCAGTTCTTTATAAAGATTTATTAATAGTCATTATTATTTGCACAGGAGCTTTAATGTGCAGTAAAAGACCTATAAAGAGCAGCAACCAAAGGAACTCTTCGATTTCACGCCGATCTGCACTAAGAAAATACTTTTTTAAAATTTTTTTCTGTTTTTTCTTTTTTTTTTCAGATAATAATAAAACAAAGAGCTTTCAGGAGCAGCCCCAGCAGAAGGCTAATGTAAAGTGATATATTTGAGCCCCAGGAGGATGGTGTAAGTTACTCTTGCCTCTGAGGCCTGTTTATTGTGTTTGTCTGGTTGCCCTGGGAACCAGCTCACGCCGTTTCACTTTATTTTCTAATGTTCCTGTAAATGTTAGGTAAGGCCGGGATTTATTATCCACTGTCAACACCTCCGGTGGAACGCGCCGCTCGCTGGCGTTTCCTTGGCACCGAGCCCTCCTTGCTCCCTCCGACCAAAAAAACCCCATTTTTCTGCCCCTGAAACGTGTGTGAGTGTGCACACGTGTGTGTGTGTGTGTGTGTGTGTGTGTCTGGGCATCCCCATCCCAACAGATAAATCCCAAAGTTGTTTATTTCCCCAGCAAATCCCAAAGGATTCCGTGGGGACGGCGCAGGGTGCTCAGCACGGGGGAGCTGCCTGGGAGCTGTGACTCATTTTTGGGGTGAGGTGGATATTTAGGGGCTGGGGAAGGAGTGTTTACCAGGAGTGTTTATTATCCCAGAGGCAGCAGCGGGATCCTGCTGCTGCTGCTGTCCCCAAAGAGCTCGGGTAATTCGGAGCGATGAATCATCAGAATTATTAGGGCTGGAACGAGCTGCTTTCCTCTGCTCTCCTCCTCGGCGTGACAGGGCACATTTGGTGGCAGACTGGTGGGTGTGAGGCTTATTTGTTAATTTGCTTTTTTTGCCTTGGGTGGTACCTCCCAGTCTCAGAGCCGGTGTTTCACTGGGGACGCTCTTAACCTTTGAAATGTCCAACAACAAACGCAGCCCTGAGTCCCTGAAAAGTGTGGCTTGGATTCCCCCTGTCTTTTCCTTAATCCTGCTGGGAACTGCAGCCTGGTCTCTCCTCATTTCCTTGGGGAGGGGTCTTGCCCACCTCCCACTTTCCTGTACACAGGAATGTGTTCCTGCTCCTCTTCCAGGCAGGACTTCCCAGAATTCAGAAATCCCAGAGCCCCATCTCCCAGAATTTCTTCACCAAATGGATTGTCAGAATTTGGAATGGGCTGCTTAGGGAAGTCACCATCTGGAGTGGAGTCACCATCCCCAGAAGTGTCCCAAAAACCTGTGGATGTGGCCATGACCTGAGGATGAGATTAATGGTGACCATGGTGGTGCTGGTTAAACTGGATGATCTTAAAAGTCTTTTCCAACATTATTATTATCATCTGGTGCAGGACAACAGTGGAGGAGACATCTCAGTGGTCACAGGGTCGGTGTTTGGGAACAGGAGCCGTCCTCGGGGCTCAGGGGCTGTTTCTGAGCTGGGTGAAGCTCAGAGCTGCTCTCCCTGCCCTGTTTATCCCACATTTTGCCTCTTCCCTCCCATCAGAGCCCCAGGAAAACCCAGGGGATGTTGGTGAGCACTCTCAGAAAAAGGGGGAGCAGCAGCTGGAATTTGGATTCACTCTGATCCCACCAAACCCAGAGCCTGAAATTGCTGCATTACTTAGCAAAGTAGATTTGCTGCTCAAAAATCCCCCATCATTTCCATTTTTCCCCCCAAAATTTGCCCATTCTTCTTTGTTTCATTGAATTAATTTGAAGCTCTCCTGTGCACTGAGCAGCATTTTGGAGGTGTTAATCCCTGCCTCTCCAAAAACATTTTTGTGGATCTTTCCCATCTGTTTTGAGGCCAGTGAGGAGAATCCCCTCTCAAAAGGAGCAGTTCCATGTTTGCCCTAAAATTTGCCCTATTTAATAAATTCTTAATTGTTTCATTGAATTAATTTGAAGCTCTCCTGTGCACAAAAAAGCATTTTGAAGGTGTTGATCCCTGCTGGATCAGTGCATCCTCTCCAAAAACATTTTAATGGATTTTTCCCATCTGATTTGAGGCCAGTGAGGAGAATCCCTCTCAAAAGGAGCAGTTCCATGTTTGCTGCACCAAACACGATCCCTCACAACTGTAAATTTCCATTTGCCATCACCCATTTTTCAAGAGGAAGTAGATCGTGAGCCTGGAAAGATTTATAGCTCCATTCTAAAATATCCATCATGTTAAACCCAGCCCTGCTGTTCACATCCACTGAACTGCCCTAGATAGACTGCTAAAGTACTTAAAAAATGATAAAAAAACTACTTTACAATATATCCAGATACTTCAAGCCCTTTGTGGGGCATGGACAAACCCAGAGCCATATTTCATAAAACCTATTTACATTTCAGCTCTATATTTTTGGTCTTTATGTCCTTCACCATGGCTCTGCATTGCCAAGGCTTTTCCTTTTTATATTTTTTTTTAATTTTATTTTTTATCTTTTGCAGAAATAGAAATTTTCCTTGCTGTGACATCACTGCTTGTCCTCAGGAGCACCTCCCACCCTCACAAGATCTGACCTCAGGTGTTGGATTTTTGTTATTTTTATTTTTTTTTGGTGGAACCATTCTTGCAAAACCGAAAGATTTACAGGCTGGGAAAGGTTTGTAACGATCCCAGATTGAAGGGTGGGACTTTCCAAACAGTCCCAGCCTGGAGAGCTTGAACTCCATTACCCAGGAGCTTTTTCAAGGCTCCACCCTGGAGCTGAGTGAAATTATTCTGGTGGCGTGGAGAGCGTTATTTACCTAATGTCAAATATTAAACATTGCTGCCCATTCAAATATAGGCCCTCATTATGTTTGGCCTGGTGGAGGAGAGAAGGAGCAATTCTCCTTTCCAGGCCTCTGGAGTTTGGCAGAGGGGCTGGAGCTGATTTTTGGTGGCTTTTTGTGGGTAAGGAGCTCATTTTTGGGGAGCTGAGTCCCATCCTTGGGCCACAATTACTTGGGAGCCCTCAGAACTCAGCAGGGCCCTGATTTTTGGTGTCTTTTTGTGGGTGAGGAGCTCAGTTTTGGAGATCTGAGTCCCATCCTGGTGGAAAAGTGCAGGAGAGGAGCAGCAATTCTCTTTCCAGGCCTCTGGAGTTTGGCAGAGGGGCTGGCACTGATTTTTGGTGGCTTTTTATGTGTAAGGAGCTCATTTTTGGGGAGCTGAGGCCCATCTTGGTAGAAAAGTACAGGAGAGAAGGGGAAATTCTCTTTTCCAGGCCTCTGGAGCTTGGTGGAAAGGCTGGCACTGATTTTTGGAGAAATTCTCTTCTCCAGGCCTCTGGAGGCACAATTTAATTTTAATTCCCCCAAGCTAAAAGATTCAGCTCTGAATCTTTGCAGGTTTAAAATGAGATTACTTTAATGAATATTCCTCCTTCTCACTCCTCCTTTTTGAGGGCAGAGGGACAAAGGGAGAGGGAGGTGTGGGGCTGGATATTCCAGAGCAGTTGGGTGCCAGGAATGGGTCCCTGCTCCTTTCAGTTACGTAAATTTTATATTGATAGTCACTATAACATTTTTTCCAGGAAAATGGCAAAAGTTGTAATTTCCAAGTCTTCCTAACTTGAAATTTGGTTAAGGTGTTTCCCTGGCCACAGTGAGGGCATAAAAAGAGGGATTCTCTTCATATATAACGATTTTGTGCACTGTTAGTGGGCAATACCAAGGTGAAAACCAAATTCAAAGCATGACCTCTGAATCTTTGCAGGTTTAAAATGGGATTACTCCCACTACTTTAATGAATATTCCTCACTCCTCTTTTTATAAGGCCGAGGGAGGTGTGGGGCTGGATGTTCCAGAGCAGTTGGGTGGCAGAGTTGGGCCCTGCTCCTTGCCGAGGTGCCACAGCCACGTGGGCCATCGTCGTCCTTTCGGCTCAGCGCTGGCCGAGGTCACCCCGGTTCATCTGCTTTATACATTGGGAGCCTTCTCCTCATTACTTGCCAAACAAACCTTTTTATTTTTGCACACGTTTATGTTGATTTTGTGGTTTCTGAAATTGGATTCTGTCTCCTACGGGCCTGAGTTTCCACGGCAACCCCGGCCCTTATCTGCTGCTGCTGTTTGGCAGACAGACAACAAGGCCTTTCAGTTTACTTCTCCCATTTTTCCCTTAATATTATTTTCTTTAAAAACCCTTTTTTATTTTTTCCCCTTCTTCAGCGTGTTCTTGTTCTTTCTCTTTTTTTTTTCCCTCCCTTGCCCTTTTTATATTATTTTTACTTTCCCCAACCCCTGTCATTTAGAAATCACATAATTAATTGAGCACATCCTGTGCCACACGGGGCTGCCACGACTTTGAAGTCCCAATAGATCATTTTATGGAGCCGTGGGTACCATTTTTTCCGAGGCAGCACCAGGCGCCAGCTCGAGGCCTTGTGGAATTCAGCATATCCTACTCCAGGTATGATAAAGAAACCTTGGCACCTTCTGTTTGTTTTTACTAATTTCCTTTCCAAACTGCCTTTTCAATATAGAGGAAAGACCTCAGGACTTAAAGTTTGTTATTTTCTCTCCAAAGTTAGTCCCTGTTCCCCCCCGGCTCCCTCCCTCCCTTCCTTTAAACCAGACTGAACTGCTTCTCCTCTCTCCATGCTAAATTTGCTTTTTTTCCCCCTTTTTCTTTTCTTCAGGAAAGTGTGCTCTGATTTAGCATCATGGAGCGGGGAGCTGTTACTGATCCTGCAGCAGCAGCAAGGCAAAAGGACCCTGACAGGCTCTATTAACCCTTAAAAACAATAAATGATCTCATCAGCCCCCCCAAGACAGAAGAAAAAATAATAATGCAATCACTGACTTGGGTGAGGGAACAAGGCTTTGGGGGATTGATGCTGAAATCCATCCCCAAAGCCGCTGGTGTTGGAATTAACCAAGAGGGGCTGAGTTTCTTTAAGTTAAAAATCATTAAAAAAGGAGAATATGGATGCACAGACATAGCAGAACTTGTATTTATATATTAATATATATTATATAAATTTATCTATATATTACTTAATATAAATTATTTATATTTGGATTCATATATTAATATAATATATAAATTTATCTATATATTAATTAGTATAAATAAGTTGTGTGTGCTTATATGTTTATATATTATATAAATGTATGTATATACTAATTAATATAAGTTATTTACATTTGTATTTATATATTAATATATTAGATAAATTTATCTGTATATTAATATAAATACTCATTATTATATTAATATATTAATTATACAAAATTTTTAATATATATAAATTATATTTCTATATATTTATGTAGCTATTTATGTGAAGAACAGAGAGAAGACAGAAGGTGAATGGAAAAAATCTTAAATGGAGTGAAAAACAATTGAGCTTGCACCACATTGCCTCCTGCATTTGGAACAAAAGGCTGCAAAACTCCCTAAAAACTCTTTAAATCTGAGAACCTGAGTCAGGAACTTCTGGAGATGCATTGAAAATTGTTAATTTTCATGTATTTTTAGCACTTTTTGAAAAGACAACCAGCATCACTCGGGGCGGTTTTCTAGAACTGTGCAGAATGATTATCTTCCCTCTGGAATGATGGGAATTCTGTCACTGGAAAGAAGAGAAATGTGATTTTTTGGTACAGATATTTCAGCCAGCTCCTGACATCTGATGGGAAATCCCACTCCTGCCTGTGAATCCATAAAAGCATTTCAAAATCCTGTAGGAAAAAAAATAAAATCATCTTATTGTCCATGAAATTCTGAACAGTTTAAAGATGATTTCTGGGCATATTTATGGTTCATTTTATAGAGCTTCTTTAATTTCATGGCTGCTTGGGGTCTTATTCAAAATCCCACGCTGGAAATGAAAAATTTCCATTGTTTCCGATGAAGCAGTGGAGAAACTTTCAGTGGGACTGAAAATGGGAATCAATTCATTCCAGAATCCCTGAGGTTCATTTTAAAAGTCTTGTGAGCAGAAATTGCTCTGTCTGTGGGGCAAACTCATTAAATTCCTTGTCTTGTGCCTTGTATTTTCATCCTGAGCTGGATAAACAGGCAGGAGAATCCTCATTTTATATTCAAATGCTCTCCAAAATGATGCCAGCAGGAAAAAGGGTGAATTGAACAGGGCTGGAATTAAAATTGGAGATCTCCAGTCATTCATAATCCTCTAAAAACTGCTTTGTATAGTGAATATTTGATGATGCCATTAAATAAATTTTTATTTATATTTTTATATTTAGATATTTTTGTATTTGTCATTCTGTTTTAGACAGATATTTAGTGTGAGTTATTCCAGTTTTTTGCCTCTCTCCCTTTTTTCTCCCTTCCCTTCTGGAAAACTCACACATTCACTAAAAGTGAGGAATACATTGAACTTTATGCTCTCTTAATTTGAATCCTGCTTACTAATTACTCTCCTAATTTGAATCCTTTGTAGGATGACAAAAATAATGATGGCTCTTCCTCTTGAGCTGCTTTTCCCTGGATTGGGAATGGATCCTGCAGCCACAGAGGGATTGCTCTGATTTTTGCAGGGCAGAAATGGAACCCGAACCAGCCCCCGTCCTGTGTTTGTGCTTTCTCAGCACAGGGGATGTGACAGCTCTGGAACACCTGAAACAAGCTCTGGGTGCTGCAGGATCTTCTGTCTTCATGTAAGGGCTTGCACATCACAGCATCAGCCTGAAAAATAATCCCAAACCAAGAAATCGCAGTGAGGGAGGAGCAGAAGGAAGGAGGCCGCAAATGGTGCTCACAAATGGACAATTTCCAGCAGTGCAACCCTCCCAAATGTCCCAGCCTGGCCCTCCTGTTTCATTTCAGACTCTGAATTCAGAAACCCATCCATCTTTTCATCAGGTCATTTTTGCAGGCAAGTGAAAATAAAGGGCAGTGCCTTGGTGAAAGCTGTGTACAAGATAACCAAAGCAAAATGTGCTTTTATAAATGACTGTGTCATGCTGCCTGCTTTGGAAGGATATTTCGTGTGACTTATCCCAGATTTCTGCTTTTTCCCCTATTTTCTCCCTTTCCTTGGCTCTCCTCTTCTGGAAAACCTCACACATTCCCTAGAAGTGGAGAATATCAGGAGTTTTATGCTCTCCTAATTTGAATCTACTTACAGCAGGATGAGAACAATAATTCCGGGTTCTCTGAATGGTGGCTCAGCTTAGACTTGTGTTACCCTGATGCCTTTCCCTTGCTCTTAAAATTAAAAGTTAGACACAGTTAAGGGATAAAGGTTTTTTATTTCAGCATTTCAATGGTGTAATAATTTGTTAAGGTGGAGTATATAGAAATGTATATTTATGATTTGTTACACATATAATTTTATAGAGTTTGCAAATTAGCACATTTGACAAAGGGGTTTAAATGAGTAGTGTGACATCTCTTTATCTTAACGCATTTCTTAAAGATGGATTTATTTTTAATTTATAAGATATGCTCTAGAGGGGGCTTTGGTTTTTTAAGATATCTTTGGCTTTGAATTGTGAGGCTTTTAGGATATTTGGTTTTCTGGCTTGATAGAATATTAGTATTATGTTAAGATATTTGACGTAAAGAATGACAAGTGTGTATGTTAAGGTATCTACATACCTTATTGTGAATAGTTAAGATGTGTATAAAAAGATACAGATATATAAAAAGAATAGATATATATATTTATATTTTATATTTAATATAATTTATAATATCTACACATTATATAAAAATATATTATATGTATATAAAATATATAAATATATAAATACAAATAAATAAATAAATATAAAGAAAAGGCAAAAAATCATCACGGCACCAACCCCTTTCAGTGCCTTTGCCTCATCCCATCCCCTTGTTTTTCTCCTCCCTGCATTTCCCAAGGCTGACCCATCCATCCATCCATCCTTCCCTTTCCCTGTTTTCTGGAGCTGTGTAAAACAGCACCGTGAGTGATTTCCATCTGGCAGCTCTTGCCTCGAACCAGCCTGTGTCTCTACCCACAAATAACTCCCCAATAATTAAATTGTCCGGGTTTTGATCTTGCTCACAGGAGCAGAGCAATTTTCATTCCCTCCTGGATTCGCTTATCCTGCAAGGTTATGATTCAAGCCTTCCCCTCCTGCTCCGATATGATTCTTCCAGACCTGGGGCCTGATAGGGCCCTGCACAGCACCAGGCCTCTGTTTTCTCTGTAAATACAGCCTACAAAATTTCAACAAGTCAGCCCTTGTGTGCCACACCGGGAGATTGATGACAAACCACATTATTTTTCCCCTCTATAGAACTGCCCACAATTACAGCAGGGCTCTCTCCAAACACTGCTCTGTTTTTGTCCAGCAGGGAAAGGGCAGCGGCACGGGCTGGAGGCAACACTGAGCAGCATTATTGGGGCAAAATGCCCTTTTCTTCCCTCTTTTTTTGCCTCCAATCCATGATAAAATATTGGCATGATTCTGCCACGTGGGTTTGTGCAAAGCCATGAACCCACCAGCAAAGGTTATCTCAATACCAAGGGGAGGAAAGGAAGGGCTTGGAAAAAAATCCCCTGAGCTGCTCCCAAACCAGGGAAATTGGTGAAATTGGGATTATTGGTTGTTCCTTTTCTTCCCTCTTTTTTTTCCTCCAATCCATGATAAAATATTGGCATGATTCTGCCACGTGGGTTTGTGCAGAGCCATGAACCCACCAGCAAAGGTTATCTCAATACCAAGGGAAGGAAAGGAGGGGCTCAGACCTGGAAAAAATTCTCCTGGGATGCTGAGGCTGCTCCCAAATTGAGATTATTGGTGATTCCTGGAGATCAGGTTTAAACCATGCTGGGAGTTTAATCTAAAAATCCCTGGTGTTTTTTAGCCCTGTGTTTGATTATTCAGAGAATTAATAATTCAACCGAGAACGCCTCCACCATGCTGTAAAATGTCAGGAGTGAACAGGTTGCAAAAATAAATTTAAAATGTAATAAAAGGCTCCATCTCCTGAAAGAAGATGCCTGGAGAAGCAGAACCACACTGCTGTTGCCATCCCATCATCCCCAATATCCAGTTTTTAAAATAATATCCAGTTTTTTAAATCCCTGATTTTTGTCCTGCCATCCCTCCTGCATTTCGCTTGCATCACATAATAAAAATTCGGGAAACAGGGATCGCTGGGTGCTCTGATGATCTTTCCAGAAATCTGCTGATAACTGAATTCCCAGACTCCATGGAGAACTTGGGAGCACCTGAAGAGAGCAGGGCTCCCTTTCAAGTGCAAAAATAAAGCCCCGAGCATCCAACATCTGTCAGAATTCCCCAATTTGTCACGAGGCTGCTGCAGGCTCATCCATCATCCTGCCACGCCACGCTGGCAATGGTGCTGAAAAGATCCAAGTCATTGCCTCCAAAATGTTTGCTTTATCTCTGGGCACCTTCAAACCTTCCAGGGGAGCCCTGAAATCTCTGCTCTCCCCTGCTCATTGTTTATAAAATGTGTTTAATTTGGGTGGTTTGTGTATGAAATGAGGGTGGTTGAGGTTTTTTTTTCTTCCTGCAGGGGCGTTTCTGGTCAGAACATGGATGTGCAGCAGATTTCAGAGTGATAAAGAACCCTCTTGTGTTAAGTTTAAACTTTCATTATTTTCTGCTAATTCCATTTTTTGTTGGCTTTTTTTTTACTTATTTGCTTAGATCTCCAAATAAATGGTGACATTCCCAGAGGTACAGAATATTCAGACCACTGTAGGTAGGAAATTAATGGCTTAATTCTTCAATTATGGCACCAGTATTTAAGCCCAAAAAAATGGAGTTTCCAATGAGACCAATTTAATCAATCTGATTTTTAGAGGCTAAAAATACAATTTCTACAGCTTTTCTTGTCTGTAAAAAATTTTTATGTGTATTAAAAATTTAATTTTTATTTTTCTTGTTGGTAGCCCAAAGTTTCTCAATAATTTCTGTGAGACTGTTGTGCCTTCTAAAGCTTATGTAGCTCTAGGAAAGATACACAAATTCCTGAAAAAAAAGTCTAAAATTCTCCTGGAATTGCAAATTGTCTCTGTTTTGGTTGTTTGAAGCTAAATCATTCTGAAAACTTAATTCTTCCTTGGAATTGCAGATCAAAAAATTCTGGAAAATTGTAACAATGCCTTGAGGTTTCAGCAAGAGCTGAACCAGAATTCAAACAGAAACTTCCAAATTCTGTGTGATCTTCTCAGATATCAAAATAGATTGGAGAATAAAATGAAATGTGACTGGGATGCTGATATTCACCCCACAAATTTAAGACAATTTTGATTCTAGGGAAGTGTTAAAAATCCAAGATTTGGTTCTAGGAGGAAAACAAATCATCAGCAACTCAGCTCAATGCAAATTGAATTTTTTACAGTTCCCTGGGCAGGGAATGGGAAGGGTTTTAAAGGAGTTTTGGCAGGGAAGGGGGATAAAGAGCATTGGGATGATGCCTCCAGTGGCTCCGAGAATCCCACCAGTTTTCCATGAGATTTCTGACACCTCTGTGGAAAATGTGAACAGTTTAATCCTGGGAGCAAGAGGGATCCAAGATGGAGCTGGCAGCACTGGAAACCCTCTGGAGAGAACTCAGAAATTGTAGCAAACACAACTAAAATTAATTTAGGGGTGTGGTTTTTTAATACTAATTTGAAATTAATTTTTCTTTTGTTGTTTGTTTTTTAACAAATGATCAGTTCAGAACATCCTGATCAATCTGTGAGCAGCTTGGGAGTCTTTGCAAGGAGGACAAACTCAAGCTGTGGCTTTGCAGGGCACTGAGCTGGGATGGTGAGGGGAAAACCAGGGAAGAGCCATTTCTTGCCCTTAAATTTAAAAAAAAAGGGGAAAAAAAAAGAATAAAGAAAACAATAAGAAAGGCAGCAATAAAGCAAAAGGCTTTATTGGAGGATGGCGCTGGCAGCACTGGAAACCCTCTGTAGAGAACTCATAAATTGTGGCAAACACAAATAAATTTAATGTAGGGCTTTTTATTATTTAAATACTAATTTAATTTTTTTTTTGTTAATTTTTTAACAAATGATCAGAACATCCTGATCAATCTGTGAGCAGTCTTTGCAAGGAGGATGAGCTCAAGCTGTGGCTTTGCAGGGCACTGAGCTGGGATGGTGAGGGGAAAACCAGGGAAGAGCCATTTCTTGCCCTTAAATGAAAAAAAAAATGAATAAAGAAAAAAAGAAAAAAGGAAAAAAATAAGAAAGGCAGCAATAAAGCAAAAGGCTTTATTGGAGGATGGAGCTGGCAGCACTGGAAACCCTCTGTAGAGAACTCATAAATTGTGGCAAACACAAATAAATTTAATGTAGGGCTTTTTATTATTTAAATACTAATTTAATTTAATTTTTTTTGTTATTTTTTTTAACAAATGATCAGTTTAGAACATCCTGATCAATCTGTGAGCAGCTTGGGAGCCTTTGCAAGGAGGACGAGCTCAAGCTGTGGCTTTGCAGGGCACTGAGCTGGGATGGTGAGGGCAAAACCAGGGAAGAGCCATTTCTTGCCCTTTAATTAAAAAAAAAATGAATAAAGAAAAAAAGAAAAAAGGAAAAAAAAAAGAAAGGCAGCAATAAAGCAAAAGGCTTTTATTGGAGGATGGAGCTGGCAGCACTGGAAACCCTCTGTAGAGAAACTCAGAAATTGTGGCAAACACAAATAAATTTAATTTAGAGCTTTTTATTATTTAAGTACTAATTTAATTTTTTTTTTGTTAATTTTTTAACAAATGATCAGTTCAGAACATCTTGATCAATCTGTGAGCAGGCTTGGGAGCCTTTTCAAGGAGGACGAGCTCAAGCTGTGCCTTTGCAGGGCACTGAGCTGGGATGGTGAGGGCAAAACCAGGGAAGAGCCATTTCTTGCCCTTAAATTTAAAAAAAAAAATGAATAAAGAAAAAAAGGAAAAAGGAAAAAAAAAGAGAGGCAGCAATAAAGCAAAAGGCACTTCCTGAAGGTGGCCATTAAATCATTCAACACTCAGCTCCCCCAGGAGCAGAGGGTTCCTCTTTCCTTTCCAGGAGGGGTTTGCAGGAGCCATTCCTCATCCCCTGCCCGCTGTCTTCTCCCTGGGCATTGTCCCAGAGCCCATCCAGGGCAGCCCCACAGCATTCCCTGGGATGGCCTCGGGCCCATCCATCACTTCCCAAAAAGTTTCCAATGGCTCCCCAAAGAGGAGGGCCGAGGGCTCTGTTTTGCTCGTGATAATGTGTTAATGCTCCAAGACCCCCCCATAAATCTCCTCCCTGCATCATCATTTGTCAAAGTCACAACACGGGGCTGGAAACAGCAAAAAATCCCCAATTCAACCCAAAAAAAAAAAAAAAAAAAGCAGGATGAGATAGAAAACATGGCTTTGTTTTTTTCGTCCCTCCCATGTGATTTTTTCCCCTCCTCTCCCCCTTCTCCTTTTCTCTTAATCTCTAAACCATCTGATTGTAGAGAAATAATTTGATTTCTTTGGTTTTTTGTGTGAGTGCACACGTGCGTGGTTTGCTGGACACTTAAAAATGGGAGCTGAATTTGTTGGAGGAGCCTTTGCCACCTCTGCCCAGGAAAATGCTCTTTGGGACAGGGTTGGTGGCCCTGGCGCTGCTCCCCGGTTCAGTCATCGTTTGGGCTGATCAAATGAGATGGAAAAACACGATGGTATCAAGAGCCCTGATGGCTGAGGGAATTTGTTTTTAATCATCTCTGAGGGAACAATCCCACAGACCACATCAAAGTGTTCTCCAGGGCTTGCTTGAAGTGAAAAGAAGTCGTGAGACAGAAAATCGAACTTGTTTTGATGTTTTGTTTCTCTTTTCCTTTTCAGCTCCGTTTCAGTGTCTTGTTCTCAATTTCATTTTTTCCTCAATCAGTTCCTTGTCGTCCTGATAAAATGGTTCATTTTAAAAACCTGAAAATCACTGGATGGGGATGTTTAGCTGATATTTGTGCCAAGGCAGACGCATTTTGCCGGTCTTACCATTGGTAATTCTGTCTTAGATGAGTTCTTGATCTTGATCAGTCCAGACGGGGAATTGTGATGGCATTTTAGCCCCGTCCCTCCCTTCTGTTCCTGTTAATAAACACCCATTATAGCCACCTTGATAGGCAGCAAGGAAAATAAAGAGATTTCTGCACCAGCATTTAATTGGATCTACTGGGAAGAGCCAAGACTTTGGACCTGACACTTTAATCATTGTCAGCCCAGCCAGAAAGGGATGGAAGCAGGTGGGGACTGAAGGGCAAACAAATGGGAATTGATGTGGTGACACCAGCCCCAGCTCCGCCCTGCTGTTTTCAGTCAATTATTGTTAAATACATGGACATGGTATTGTTAAATACAAAGGAAGAGTGTTTTATTGTTAAATATTGTTAAATACTGGATAATTTAGAGCTCCAAGCCCTTCCCAGCCATGCCAGCAGTGCCTTGAAGTCCCTGAGGGCAGCACAGCAAACTGAGATCAGCCCCACACCCCCTGAGCAAACTGAGATCACCCTCTGCCACCCAGCATTGTTAAATACATGGACATGGCATTGCTAGATACAAGGGAAGAGTGTTTTATTGTTAAATACGAGGGAAGAGTGTTTTATTGTTAAATTCATGGATAATTTAGAGCTCCAAGCCCTTCCCAGCCGTGCCAGCAGTGCCAGTGAAGTCCCCAAGGGCAGCACAGCAAACTGAGATCAGCCCCACACCCCTGGGATGTGCTTGGGGCAGTTTTGGGTGGAAGAACCCATCCTGAAATGCCAGAATAAGCCAGAATAAAGAGAATATTTTTTTATTGAAGCATTAAGGGATAATGTTGGTAGCCACTACTGGATTCCCAAATCCAGCCAGAGCCTGGAAACTCTTCCAGGGTTGGGGTGAGGAGCCGTGAAACCTCTCCTTTGTTGCACTCTGACATTTGATATGCATTAAACATTAAATATTAAACATTCTGCTGCAGGCTGAGTGTTCTCCCTGCATTGGAGTGGCTCTGTTGTGCTCCCAGGTTTTATCTCTGGTGTCCCCTTACAGCCTGGATCAGCCTGCTCAGGGCTGGCATTGCTGTCTGTGCAGGAGCCCCAGCAGTGCTGGCAGCATTCCCGAGCCCTGGCGTCCTCCTCCAGCCCAATTAGGCTTCACCTCAGGTAACTCTTCAAAAGAAAACTCTCAATAATCAGAACGTGATGGGCGACACGTCAGGAAAAGGCAAAGGAGAGCCTGAAATCCGGCCCGGAGCCGCGGTGGAAAATGAGCCATGGGGTTGTTTCCATCAGGGAGCTTTGGAGGCCGTGCGAGGGCTGGGGGGGAGAGGGGGCACCCCAGCAAGGGATGGGGCTCCTGGGCAAAGGTCTGCTCCTAACAGGATCCTCATGGAGCAGGTTTTGGGTTTCACACCCTGCCGACAATTTGCTGCAGTTGGTACGGGGAGGATGAGAAGGGAAATGTTTGTGGGGTCTCTCTCTGGAGAGAAGAGAAATGTTCATGGGATCTCTCTGGAGAGGAGAAAGAAAATGTTTATGGAGTCTCTCTGTGAGGATGAGTAGGGAGATGTTTGTGGGGTCTGGGAGGATGAGAAGGGAAATCTTTATGGGGTCTCTGTCTGGAGAGAAGGGAAATGTTTATGGGGTCTCTGGGAGGAGAAGGGAGACGTTTATGGGATCTCTCTATGAGGATGAGAAGGGAGATGTGGATGGGGTCTCTCTCTGAAGAGGAGAAGGGAAATGTTTGTGGGGTCTCTCTGTGAGGATGAGAAGGGAGATGTGGATGGGGTCTCTCTCTGGGAGGATGAGAAGGGAAATATTGATAGGGTCTCTCTGAAGAGGAGAAGAGAAATGTTTATGGGGTCTCTCTGGAGAGAAGGGAAATGTTTGTGGGGTCTCTGGAGAGGAGAAGGGAAAATGTTCATGGAGTCTCTCTGTGAGGATGAGTAGGGAAATGCTTATGGAGTCTCTCTCTGGAGAGGGGAGATGTTTCTGGGGTCTCTCTCTCTGTGAGGATGAGAAGGGAGATCTTTATGGAGTGTCTCTTTGGAGAGGATGAGAATGGAGATATTGATGGGGTCTCTCTGAAGAGGAGAAGGGAGATATTTATGGGGTCTCTCTCTGGGAGGATGAGAAGGGAAATATTTGTGGGGTCTCTCTGTTAGGATGAGTAGGGAGATGTTCATGGGGTCTCTCTCTGGAGATGATGAGAAGGGAGATGTTGATGGGATCTCTCTATGAGAATGGAAATGTTTATGGAGTCTCTCTCTGTGAGGATGAGGAGGAAGATGTCAATGGAGTCTCTCTGTGAGGATGAGAAGGGAAATCTTTATGGAGTGTCTCTTTGGAGAGGATGAGAATGGAGATATTTATGGGGTCTCTCTGAAGAGGAGAAGGGAGATATTTATGGGGTCTCTGTCTGGAGAGGATGAGAAGGGAAATGTTTGTGGGGTCTCTTCTCTCTGGAGAGGAGAAGGAGCCACACGATGCTGCAGTGTCCTTTAGGGTTTCCTTCCTGTCCCAAATGTGAGTGCAGCTTTTCCTTGCCTTTGGGGGTTTGTGGGGCAGGATGAGGCTCAGGTCCAGCACCCCTGGTTGGGTTCCACACAGGATCCAGAGGGAGAGGGAAAACTGAACCCCCACAATGGGGGCATTGCTGCATCACCCCATCCTTGTCCTCCACGGGATCCCTGCCAGCCCTCTGGCACTGGGAACACTGGGATGGGGGAAAATCCTGGGCTGATTCCAGCTCCTTCCTCACCCATCCCCATCCTCACATCCCTGAGGAGCCACCCTGCCATGATGGATGGGGTTATTCCACAGGAACATCAGTGGAAACTGGGCTGGAATTACCCCTCCTCTTCCTCCTCCTCCTCTGATGCCTGTTTAACTGGCTCTTCATTAGGTATGTTTTCTATAAACAGAGATTAAATTAAAAAAAAATGACACTGGAAATACTCTGAGGAAAGTGTGTCTCTGGGAGCCAAATGAAACTCCACATAATCCCTCTTCTCTCCGTGAGAAGAGAATAATGTCCTCCAATTAATTATATCGAGGCGTATAATTACACACTTACACAGTCAAAGACATTTTGTAGCAGAAACCAGATTGAATGTCAATCCCAGCTTCCAAAACCACACGGAGTTAAAACAAATTTTAGCTCCCATATTGAACTTTTCAAGCCACTTTTATTAATATGTGGAGCGATTATTGTTGACTGGACAAATTATTTGGGATGGAGTTTTTGCTGCAGCGCAGAGCTGGCAGTGCAGGATGCCAGACTCCACAGAGAACTGCAGTAAACCAATATATCTGTGCAAAAAAAAAAGAAATCCGGATTTTCAGAGATTGTTATCAAAAATAGATGCTAAATAATGGCTGGTTTGGCCAAGAACAATATGTGGTGTTCTCACCAAGGGGTTCCTTATTTCCCTGTGGATTTTTGGCCTCCCTGGGCCACTTCCCTCCCAAATTCATCCCGTGGAGGTGGCAGTGCCAAGTTTGATAGAACCGTGGCTCATGTGTGGAGGAGTTGAAAGCACAAGACAAATTATTGGAATTTTCTGAGCAACATTTGCACTCCGGGACTGGAAGGGAAGAGCGGCTCCTAAAAAACAGCGTTGAACACATCACAATTATTAAAAACAATCAAGCCAAGTAGAGAAAATTCAACGTTTTAAATATTAATATCCACTCCTGGATGCCTATGGAGGAATTCTTTTTTTCCAGGCAATGTTTGCTGATGGATTCTGATGTCTCAATCAGGATTTCAGGACACAGATTCTTCCTTACAGCATTTGATCCGGCGTGTAAGGAGATATTTTATCACAGCCCTGTAACTATCGACTCCAGCTGATTATTTGCTTCAAGTTAAGCATGAGCTTAACTCCTCTCGTTGGCTCTGACATGGACATTCCCACCAGTATAATATTCCCAATCCCTCCTGTTATTACAGCATTCCCCATAACGGGAACCCCAATATTACCGAGGACTTTGGCAACCTTGGCCAATGTCAACAGAATGGGAGGTGCTATTTCATTAATTTCCCCTGACTTGGGACAAAAATAACTTCATCCATGTCTTGGTTTTGTGTTTCAACCTCCAGGAGAACGATTTTCTTAAAAAATAAAGAAATTGGTTACTTTATACCCCAGCTGGTTACATTAGACTGTAATTTCACAAGGCATCAGTGATTCCAGGGGCTGATTTTCTGACAGGCAGGAAAAAAATGACCACACATTTGCGAGCATCAGTAGTCACCTCTCCTCATGCATAAAGCACACGGACACATTTTTGGCTGTCTGAGCAGCAGAGCAGGGGAAGGAAGAGGCAGAGTTTGGGTGTTTTGGGTTCCTGGTGATGAACGGGGATCCCAGGGTGAGGACAGAAAAATGGGTCCCCGTGGGGCAGGGCGAGATCTCCTCTAATAACAGAATGAGTGAGCGAATCAGGGCAAGCACAGCCTTGCTGCTGGGGGGAGAGACCACAAAAAATGGGAGGGAAACAGGTGAGGGAGGGAGAATTCATTGCCCAGGTAGAGCTGGGTGTCAGCGTATTTATGGTTTGGTCTTTCCTGTATCTCCTCAGCTCCTCCTTAAGCTGGATTTGGGGGTTTCGTCCTTTTTTTTGGTATTTGGTGAGGGGTTAAAATGAACCCTCACAAACCCTTCTGCAGGACTCTGTTGTAAATTTGTAGGAACACAAATGTTTAAAATCCCCGTGTAATAAAGGCCACGTGCGCGACCCCGAAACTTTTGCAACAAATGGTTTTCCATTTTTTTTTTCTATATTTTATTGTTATGATTTTTTTAATGCCGTACAATCACCAATAACGCCACAATCACATGTTTGAAGCTGGTATTAATAATTTTACAGCCAGTAAACACCTGAAACCTCTCCTCTTCCTCTCTTTATTGGCTCCCTGGATTTTTATGAGTGCATTGCTGCAAATAACACAGAGCAGGGTGTTGCCATGTTGGGAAAGAGCAGGTGCCCATCTGTTTCAAAATCATTCCTAGAATTAAGCTTGAAATGCTTTAAAATCATGTGAGGTTGAATTTTGACTCAATTTTGCTCCCTGACCTCCACTTTGCCATGATGGCAAAGCAGTTTGACAAAATGAGTCCTGAGTTTTGGGTCTGTGAAGGATCCAGGAGAGGAGCAGAGTGAGAGGGAGGAAAAGAATTCCTTAGCTTTATTTAGGGTGATCTGAAAGGGTTGGGCATTGTTTGGGGTCACCCTTTCCCTTTGGACTGTCCACCCCTGTGGGATGTGGAGGGAGCTGTGGCTGCTCCATCCCTGGAATGTCCAAGGCCAGGTTGGACAGGCCTTGGAGGAACCTGGGATGGTGGAAGGTGTCCCTGCCATGGAACGAGTGGAAGGAGATGGGATTTAAGGTCCCTTCCCAACCCAAACCATTCCATGATTCCAAGATCTATTTCAGACACCATGGCAGAGAGGAAGGGCTGGGTGGGGTTTTCTTGGCTTGAAGGACGTGTCCAAGCCTGTTCCCTGTTCCACGAGGGTCAAAGCTCATCCAAACCCTTTGCTGACCACGGATTGCCCCCAAAAACCAGGACCTGTGAGGGTTCAGAACTGCTTTTGAAGGCCAATTCACTCATGTTCTGTGCCCTTTCCATGGAACATACAGACATATAAATGTGTATTAAATACAATGTGTGCTAAAGTGAAGGCTGTGGCAGAGGGGAGAGTTAAACCCACGTCTCTCAAATCCCAAGTTAACCTTAACCACTGGATTATTTCCCTCTCTTGTGTGAATGCTGCCTGTGCACATTGTGTACAAACAGGAGAGAGATTTACTGGAGGAATAACCTCAGCCACAATAATCCACATGCACATGGATATAAATGCACATATTCTCAATAGCAGCCTGCGAAAGCGTCGCCTCATAAAAACTCTCTGAACACTCAGTAAATTCTGGGCCAGATTTCAACTCATGTTCCTGAGATAAGGACCAGAGGGAGGAGGAAGAACCAGACAGCAGCAATCCTTTCATCCCCCTGGCCACAGCTGCTGGGGCCGCTCCTTTCAGCAGATGGGAATAAAAATAGATATATTTACAATTTACAATTGCAGTTGGATGGAGAAAGAAGCAGCAGCGAACACAGAGCAGTCGTTTGCTAAACCCATAATAGTGGGGATTATGCAGCGCTGCTGCTACAATAACATTCGTTTGCTGTCAGCGCTCCTGTGTAAAAACAAATTAGCTGGATGATTAATGAACATCCCCAGCAGCATGTGGATTCTCCTCAGTGATGCTCCAGCCCAGTGTGAAACGTGCTGCTCTGGGCTGTCCCTGCTCTTGGTGCTGTGCTGTCCCCTGTGCACACCTGGCTGCCCCTGGCAAAGGGGGGTTCTGGCTCTTTTTGGGGGATTTTAGGGCACCTCAATTTAGTGACTGCATTGAGATGGTTCAGTGGTGGAATTCAGTGCATCCCTCCAGGTGTCCAGAGTTGATGAAGACCCCACTGGGGGCTCAGAGACCCTGGCACGCTGCCCAGAACACCTGGGGATTTGATTTTGACCCTTAGAGCAAGTTGACAGCTTTGTATGAGGACGTGAAAGTCCCACAGGTTTGAACGGTGTAATAACAAAATGATCACAGGGTGAAAATGTAGATTTTAGGATTTTTGGTGTGGGGGTTATGGGGACAAGATGGAGGAATCAGGACGTGTCTAGTCCTTCTTCTTTCTTCTTGTTCTCCATTTTCTGCAGCGATGTTGGCACTTTGGGATTGGTTTAGAGTAGAAGTGCACTGTCTAACACAGGTGATGGGTATTGGGAATTAAGTGTAAATATGTTATGTGTAGTTCGTAGTATAAAAAGACAACACCACCTCAGAGTGCCTGTGGCTGCCCTGCTGAGCAGATCTCGGCTGGGCAGAAAGAAAATTTTATAGATAAGAATTAATGAACAACCTCAAGACAGAAAAGTGAAGAGTCCAAACTCGTTCTTCAGCAGCGCAGGCCGGAGCAGAGACACCCTGCACATCTCGGGACAGCGATTACCAACCAAAACCGGAGAGTTGAGGGCATCCAGAGGAGGCTGGAGAGGGGCCGGGAACACACAAACCCTGTGAAGAAGCCCTGAGGGAGCTGGGGGGGTTAATCCTGGAGGAAAGGGGACTCAGGGGTGCCCCCATCTCCCTCACAGCTCCTGAAAGGGGCCTGTGCTCAGCTGGGGCTGGGCTCTGTCGGCAGCAGCACTGACACAGCCAGAGCACACAGCCTCGAGCTGCACCCAGGGAAATACAGGCTGGACAGCAGGGAAAAGTGTTTGACAAAAAGGGGGATAAAGTTCTGGAATGTTCTGCCCGGGGAGGTGGTGGAGTCCCCATCCCTGGGTGTGTTTGACAAAGCCTGGATGTGGCACTGGGGGCCAGGGCTTGGGTGAGGGGCTGGGGCTGGGCTGGACTCCATGATCTTGAAGGTCTCTTCCAACCCAGCGATCCTGTGAATTTTGTGAATTTTGTGAATTTTGTGAATTTTGTGAATTTTGTGAATTCTGTGAATTCTGTGATTCTGTGAAAGAGCAAACAGAGAGTCCAGAAAGAGGAGCTGGGGTGAGAAATGTCTCTGTGAGGTTTGGTGTGACCTGAGGATGGCTTTGTGGAGAGGGGCCCTGAGTTGAAGAGGTCACAGCCAAAATTCAGGGAGCGTTTGGACAATGCTCTCAGGCATTTTGGGGTGCCCAGTGCAGGAGTATGTCTGGCTGATCCTTGTGCATCCCTTTCGCCTGAGGATATTCCATGCTGCGATTCCAAGGGTCCCCTGGGTACTGTAGGACCAAGAGGGGCTGGACGCACCCAGATTCCTCCATCTTGCCCCCGAACCCCCATTCTAAAAACCTCAAAAATCTATTTTTCACCTCATGATAAATTCACTATCATTCTACTTAAACTGTCGTGGCTTGTAATTCTTCATGCAATGTTGGTAATTGTTTTTTCCAAGGGTTAAATCAAAGGCACAGGGGGGTCTTGGGCTCCGTGCGAGGGTCTCTGAGCCCCCTGGGCAGGGGCTGGAGCCCTCCAGGGCAGCCAGAGGAGTTTCTGGGTTCTGACACCAGGGTGCTCCAAGCCTTGCCCAGCCTGGCCTTGGTGTGGCAGCCAGCAGTGCCCCTGGTGCTGAGCCCTCCTGCAGAGCTGCCCCCTGGCACTCACAGGGTTAAGGGTGTTCTTTCTGTTCCACACACACTCACACCAGCCTCCAGCAGTTATATAATATAAAAAGGCTCTTTTCTCATATCCCCACAGAGCGCAACAGGACTCCACATATAGCACACCAAAAACATAAAAAAATAAAAGGAGCCCAAACACTGCCAAAATCTACATTTTCATTTGGCAAACCAGTTAAATCTATTCATAATCTGGTGCCTGAATCAGGTTTCAGACCAGACTAGACTGCCTTGGCTCCTGGTTTTTGTTGCTCGACCTGTCTCTGACTGAATTTAGCTATGATGTTACATCTTTAGCTGTAGAAAATTTCTAATAATGGTAGCCTGTTTTATTTTGCCACTGGAGGGTACAAGTTCCAGCATTTCCGTACCCAGCTCCAATTGGAGCCAGTTTTGGACTTTTTTTTGGACAGAAACCTCCCTTGTTGCTTTGCACTGGGTTTTTGGTTTTTTTTTTACCCTTTTTTTATTTTTTTTTTTCTTTTTTAATTTTAATACTGTTCACCCTCACGGCTTCCAGGAGGCGAAATGAAAACATCGCGAATGTGAAATGTGCGGTGTCAAAAACCCACGTTAGTTCCAGTCACCTGCCCTGCTCCTTCGGGGCCCCTGGAGCTCCACCAGCCCTCGGTGATGGGGATGGAGCTGCAGATCCTGGAGGGTCCCCGGGAGCCCTTCCCCTCTTTGGGAGGCCACAGCTCAAAGCGTGATTTAGTGGGAATGAAGGTTAATTGGAAGGAAATTAATTCCTGTTTTTGGGCACAGCTCACAGGGGAATTTGGGTTGAGAATCCCAAATTTCACTCCTTGTTCACTGCTCTTTATCAACAAAGCCGTGAAGGTGCTTCACTTCACTGCTGGTTGAACATCAGGATCTCAGGGCTGCAGCATCACCCCAAAAAATATCTGTGCACCCCTCAGTGCTCCCCAAACCCCTCCAATTCCCAAGCACAAGGACAGCAGGACTGGGAATTAGGGACAGGACCACGTGTCCCTGATTTGGTGGCCTTTTGGTGGCATTTTGGTGTCTCTCAAGATGACTTTTCCTGAGAGGATCCAGTTCAGCTTTTCTGTCAAACCTGCTGCCTGCTGGAACAGGAAATCTTTAGGGTTTTATATAGTGCTAATAGGCCACCAGAAATTTTGGCTATAGAAATAACCCTACACAGAGAATCAGAGAACATGGACAGGATTCTTGTTTTAAATATAAAGATGTAAACAGAGGGATTCCTTCTCCCTCGGTAAATTAACCCGGGGTCTGCTTGGGCTGAGCAACCACAGGGAAATTAGAAAGGAGTAAAATCATGGAATTTGTTTGGGAAACAAATTTTCTTTAATTTTATTTTAAGCATCTTGAGGAGAAGCAAGGCAGTGAGAGTGATTTGGAAGGCAGTTGTGAAGTTTTAGTTGTTAAAAAGGATCATAAAGCGAGGTTGAGGCTGGAGTTTCTTTGGTTTGATGCCTTTGTCTGCATCCAGAAGTGATTAAAATTAACTCAGTCTGGGCAGAAATGAGGTTTCATCTCCAGGTTTTCCCTCAGAGAGGAGACTTCTCCATCCACCACACGTTTATCCATATTTACACCTTGGAGAATCCATAACAACAGGGAATGCTGGTGCTCAGCTGGAGGATGAGGTGATTCCAGCACATTGGTGTAATTATGGAGAGGTTTAAAGGAATTAGCGCCCCAAACCCTGAGCCCAGCTGGGGAAAAGCCCCACCACGGTCCTGGGGGTGATGGAGAAGGTTCAGGGAATGATCAACACCACAGATGTGGATATTTGGGAACAGAAATGGAAAAAACATGGGAAAAAGGTGTCGGTTTTTAATTTCTTTTCTGCCTCTGTCAGGGTCAAGATTGAAGCTCTCAAGATGGTATTTTGTGTTCAGACTCAGCTGTTTATTATTCCTTATCTATATTACAATCTCACAAGCTGTGAATATTGCAGCTCTTCATGAACAAGCTACAAAATGGCCCCGTATCTCTCTACAAGGCCTTTTAAGGACAAACTGTCCAATTAAGAAATGACACCTCAATTATTTTTACTTTTAACCCAATAACCAACCACCCATGGCCTGCAATGGGGACTTTTTTATCCAATTACACAAAACCACCCAAACCCATGGAGAAAGAAGAAGGTGAAGAAGAAGGAGAAGAAGGAGGAGAAGAAGGAGGAGAAGAAGAAGGAAAAGAAGAAGGTGAAGGTGAAGGTGAAGGTGAAGGTGAAGGTGAAGGTGAAGGAGCAGCCTCCACCCTAAAACCTCCATCTTGTTTATATCTATTACTGTATTCTAAACCTTTAAACTCTGAGTTTTCCACCCTGTGATGTTATACACTTCTATTCAAACTCCACACCATAATTTCAGTGCTATAATTTAATTTTGGAAGCTTCTCCTGTGCCTCGGGTCAGTGCAGTGTTCTCTTGGGGGTCAGAGCCTGGCAGCACAGAAAACCCAAAATTCTCAGCAGCCACCACGGTTCCATCAGAGGGGATGAGGGCAAAGCAGGGCCATGGCTCCGCCTGGGATTCATCTCCTCCCTCATGGAGCAGGGAATTGTGTGGGGGCTCCTCTGGGGGTTTGGGGAGTGGCACCCCCAGGTCTCCACTGCTCCCATCAAGGGGACACAATCTGGGGCTAATTTGGTCAATTTAGGGCAAAAGCAACCCAAAGAAGGAGCCAGGAGGTCGGGCTGAGCTGGGGAGCTCCACCCTGCCAACTTTGGGTGGGTTGGTGTTAAGTTGGATGTCTGAGCTTTATTTTTTTCTGCCCAGCCCTTCATCATTACGTGCTTGCATAGAAAATTAAGTTACCACACCTTTAATGAACTTAATTTCCTAATTCTGACAGAGCTGCCACTGCCAGTGATTCACTCCCTGCTTTTCGCACATTTGGGCTGTGTTTTGGTTGGGTTTTGTTTTTAAACCAGGCAGATCTCCATGGCCAAACACTGGGCTCATTATTTTTTTTCCACTAAGCTGAAACAGAGTACGTAAGAAATTGCAATCAGTGTTATCTTAGAGCAGGGATTCCTCCAAAATTTCCACCCTGGGGGAAATAGAGGAAAAGCAAAAATGTTTCCTGGCTCATCCCTTCTGATCCTTCATCCTCTGGTGTCAGAGGTGACCAGGAGGAGATGCCATGGAGCAAACACAAATTTTGCAGATTGGTGCAAAACCAAGGCCTCGAAGCTCTGCAATGGTCAAGGTTTGGAGCTCAGCTCTGCCAGGACAGTCTGGGGCAGCTCAGACCTTCCTGCCTCAGTCCTGGTGAACCCATGGAAACTTTTCCAGATGCTACACAGGTTATTCTTCCAACACGTAAATTTGATTTAATTAAGTGAAACTGCTCTCAAAAGGATAATTCTGCTCTCCAGTGCTGCTGAGAGGGGATATTAAAGGAGCTGCTCTGTTAAATTCCAGAAACTTGGGGTAATTTCAGTGTCCCAGTGTCTGCAGAGCCTTTCTGCAGCTGAGGGGTTTCTAATTAGGAATTTCTATTAGAAATTAGAAATTTAAATTTCTAATTGAAACAGGACCATGTTGTAGGAACACCGTGCTGAAGCAGAAAGCTGAGGGAGGGAATATTCCCAAGCTGAACTGAATTATTGCTGCTATTGATATAAAAAGGGTGGGAAGGGGGATTGTAAAAGTGTGAGGAATTAACACACGGGCTCCTTGAGCCCAGACTGATTCTCTGCTGCCCTGACTACACCAAGGAGTTTATAAATCCTTCACAGGGGGCTTCAGGGACCTGTTCTCAAATCTGCCGTGGGATTTGGAGGTGTGAATTAGCCACTGGTGTCCCCTGGATCCACTCATCCTGATTGGATTGGAGTTTAGGGTCCAACCCTAAGGCAGAACGTCAGGCCCTGCTCCAACACTGCTCCAGAACCTCTCAGATGTTCATGGTCAGAATCTTCATTTCAATTCCCAACCCAAAACACATTCCCAGGAGCTAAAATCATCCTTCATTTCCAAAATCTCAGATTTTCATGGTCACAGTCTTCATTTCAATCCCCAACCCAAAACACATCCCCTGGCACTTTACACCCAGGAGTTCCTGAGCTAAAATCATCCTTCATTTCCAAGATCTCAGACTTTAATGGTCAGAATCCTCATTTTAATTCCCAACCCAAAACACATTCCCAGGAGCTAAAATCAGCCTTCATTTCCAAAATCTCAGATTTTCATGGTCACAGTCTTCATTTCAATCCCCAACCCAAAACACATCCCCTGGCACTTTACACCAGGAGTCCCTGAACTAAAATCATCCTTCATTTCCGAGATGTCAGACTTTCATGGTCAGAATCCTCATTTCAATTCCCAACCCAAATCCACTGGCACTTTACACCAGGAGTCCCTGAGCTAAAATCATCCTTCATTTCCAAAATCTCACCTCCCATTCTGCAGTTTAGTCCCAGTGTATTTCCAGCAAGGAGCTGTGAATAAGGACTGATGGAATTGTGCTCTCAAGCTCTTAAATATGGAGGGGACAGTTTGTTCTTGCAGTCCAAGTAAAAGAAACACAATCATGGAATCCCAGCCTGGTCTGGGTTGGGCAGGGATCTCAAAGCTCATCTTGTTCCCCTTCCACTGTCCCAGGGTGCTCCAAGCCTGGCCTTGGACACTTCCAGGGCTCCAGGGGCAGCCAGAGCTGCTCTGTGCCAGGGAACAATTCCTTCCCAAAAAACCCCATCCAGCCCTGCCCCTGGGCAGTTCAGATTTGTTCTGTATCAACAACTGCTGGGTTCAAAGCACGACAGCCCTGCCTGGAGAGCCAGGCTTTGATTTTCCTGCCATTTCTCTCCTGAACTCGCCCAAAGCAGTGGTTAAATAATTGATGTTTGCTTTCTGGAGGGAGAGTTTGCTCTCCTTTGACCCTGCTTTGGAGTTCTTTAAGATAAGGGCAAATATTGACAAAGCTGGAGCTGAGATTTCAGTACACAGATAAAAAACTTCGGTGTTGCTTAGGAGTGAAAAAAGCCCAACCAGCCTGGCTGTGAACTCTCTCTACGGGTAAATAAATGGGGATGTGCTCCCTGAGAAATCCTGCTGATGAAGAAATCCGCGGCATTAAAGGGGAGCAGAGAGTTCCCACCTAAATAAAACACAGGATTAATCCTGTGTCCCTAATTTCCTTAATTCCAGACTCACACAGGCAGAGGGGGATAAACCCAGGGACATTTAACCGATCGTGGCTTTCTCAGGGAGGGAGGAATAAAGAAGTTTCTCCCACAGTTTGGTGGGAATAGCAGAGCCAGAGGTGGCTGCCATGTTGTGCCAAGCTCCAGCCCTACTTCGGGAAAGCTTTTAAAACCCTGCAGCCTAATTATGGTGCTGGAAATAGATCTTAAATAATTTAGAAATACAAACCACTGTTGATTGGAATATAAAGTTCAAGAAAACCTGGGTGAAGTTAATGGCTTTACGAATGCCTCACGCTATTGTTGGTGGGAGCTTTTATTGCTCTTCTGACAAATTTGTCCCTTTTATCCTGTTCCAAATCCCTCTGCTGTGCCTTGTGCCCAGAGTGGGGGCATCAGTCCTTTCTACTTTGAACAACTTGGCCCTGCTTTCCCTGCCTTTAAGGCAGCAGTTAGGGGAGCAATCCCAGCCCCTTCAAACCCTTGGAAATCACCAAACACATCCCTTGCTTTTGATGCTTTTAGTCAGCTGCAGACCTGCAGAAGCCATTGCTGAAAAACCCGCCCGATATCGATGGCGAACAACGATTCCCAGCGGTGCAAGGAGTCCTTTATTTATTGATCCCCAAACAGCCCCCTCCTCACTCCCACGTGCCCCCAGGGCTGTGATGTTCCTGCCTGGCACCGGGCAGTGTTTACATCTGGGCCTGGCACCAGATGAGTCCAGCCTTGCTCCCCAGCGGGATCAGGAGCTGCGCGCTGACGGATCGCGGATCGCGCTCCAGCAGGGCCCGCGAGCGCCCTGGGGAGGCTCCTCTGAGATTTCTGGGGCTGGTTATTTGTTTTCCTTGGATCACACCCTCCCGGCAGAAGTGATGCTGGATGCTTTTCCCATGTTGATGATGCAGGCCCGTTCCTTAAGTAAACCGCGAGTAATTTGTGCCCCTGGCGCTGCCATCGCGCTGTCCTGCCGTTGAAAAGAGGTGATTTGTGCGTCTGCTCTGCTGGCTCTCCCTGAAACCCACGGGGTGCAAATCAACATCAGTCCCTTGCTGTTATTAACTACAAACTCCCCACAAAAAATTTTTAAAAAGACAAAAAAAACCCAACAAAAAAAAATCAACTTCAGAATTTTCCCTTTATTTCCACCAGCCTGAAACTACCTGAGTACCTCGTGGAGGGCTTGGAATGTCCAGAAAGTTCTTAAGCTCTACAGAAATTTAATATTTTGATGATGATTGTGGTTATTTGTGTTTATTGCTGTGCTAATTTATCTGCTCTGACTGTCCAGGAGAGCAGCACCTTAACCAGTGCTGGGGAATGCAAACCTGCATGAGGATTTTGGCTTGAGGAAAGTTTGCTTTCCCAAAGTGAAGTGATGGATGTATCATGCTAGATATGAACAAAATTGTTATGAAGTAAAGGAAAATAAATTAAAATCAATGCAAAGCAAACTTTGCATTTTCTAGAGATAAATCCAGACTTATTTCATCTGAATATATTGATCAGAGATTTAAATTTGAAATCAAGGATTGTAATCCTGTCCAGCAGGAGCAAAAAGAAATGGACTCTTCTGCCAAGTAATAATTTATCCCATCCTAAAGAAAAGCTGAGGAGTGAATCACCCTCTAAGACACCCAGATTTCTTCATTCACAGGGCAGAAAGCTCTAAAATTGAAATCCATCTGAATATATAAGTCCTTTAGTACAACATTGCTGATGACAAATAAAGTTTTAAGTCAAAAAGGAGTTTATTGCTTTTGTCTTATCTGTCCACACCATGCTCACATTCTATTGATCCAAGGCATCAGAGTTTTTCCAGAGAAGATAAATATTCCCTTCTCCTCCTCAAAACATAACTTGACTCTGAGTTTTGCTTTGTTTTGCTCCTCCTGAATCAATAAAATTGGAGATTCGATGGCCACTCCATGAGATGGGGACTCGCCTGAGGTTCAGCAGCACTTCACCCTCCCCAGCTCATCCCAGTGAATCATTATTTGTTGTTATCCATAATGCAGTGTTTGCTTGTTGGCATAGAGATTATCCATAAAAATCCTGCTTCTCCCACCCACTCTGCAAGCAGGGAAGTGTTTAATGCAAGTGTTGGAAGGGACAGATCGATGACACATTGCTCTTGTCTTCATCTAGAATCCAAAAAAAAAAGGGAAATATTCCCAACAGGCCAAAGCAATGACATAAAAGCAGGAAGAAAGAAGAACAAAGGCAATGAGGGATGAGATTCTGCTCCTGTGACTGCCAACCACTTCGGAATAAAAAACATGAGAAATGGTGATAAAATGCTGCTGTGAAGTTGTAGGAACATCAGATTTGTTGCTGACAGCCCCTGCATGGGGAGAGGTCACCACAGGAGCGTCAAATCACAGATGATTTTTAAAATTCCATTTCTTGGGGCAATTTGGGCAATTCTAGGGAGTTTCTAGAAACACAGGAGTGACACTCCCTAAGGTATCTGAAAACCCCAAATCCCCTCAGCCACTTGAGGAATTTCTGCTCTTTGTGGGTTTCTTTGTACCCCTTCAGCTTCCCCCAGCACAGTGGGCCCTTACTTAGGTGTTTTAAAATTTGTGGTTGTTCTTCTGGCCTGGAATTCCTTGGAATTTACTGGAATTTCTGGCCTGTGCATCGGGTGCCCCTGTCAGACCACAGGGAATTACAAACCCGCTGGCTCAGCCGATCCCTCCCAACCCACCGGCCCCAGATCCCTCAAAATCAGAGGATAGCTTGGAATTTTTAAAACACATAAAATGTCAGGTACGCATTCCCCCCCCAAAAAAAATCGTTCTTTGGAGGGATGCAAATGCATGCAAATGAGCCCTTTGGATGAGGCAGGAGAATCTCTCCACCCACGGGGTGTTTGAGTTGAAAGCAATCCCACAGAAGGGGAGGCAGAAAGGAAGGTGGGCGACTCGCTTGGACTCCTCAATATTTCTTTTCCACGGCGTGGATTTAGCTGAGCACACATTTTGAAGGGCTGCTCTGAGGCTGCTGCTGGGCCCTGCCAAACCCCCGAAATAACTCACGAACGTCATGGGCTGAGGGGTGGCTGAGCTGGGCTGGAAAGAGGGATCTGGGCCTGGTGAAAGCAGCGCTTTTAATGCGGACACGCGAGCAGAGCAAGAAAAATCTCAGATTGTTTCAACAGCAGCTGGGCTGGTGTTTGTGGAGAGCCAGTGATGGGCACAAAACAATGAGGACATTCTTGTGGCTGCGAAGCTTTCGGTTTGTGTTGTTCCCACTTGTTGATCTGGGTGAAAAGAAGTGGGAAGAAGCTTTATTTTTAAAAGAACAGATGTGTTTTAGAAGCAGTGGTTTCTTGCTCCCAGCCATGGTGGAATGAGGAGCTGCCAATTCCTGAAGGCTGCCAGTTTGTGTGTGAACTGTGTTTTCTGTCTTGTTTTATGAGTTAAAGGACAGAAATGGATTATTTTATCTGCTTTCTTCTCTCAAGGCGTTTGGGTAGCTGCTTGTTTTATTTTTTTTTACTGAACAAACCCTAAAAAAACCTGCAAACCCTAAAGATACCTGCAAGTCCTTCCTCACTGAACAACTCCTATAGATGCTGTGTTTTCTCCCTTGTTTTGTGAGTTAAAGGACAAAAATGGATTATTTTGTCTCCTTTATTCTCTTGAGGTGTTTGGATGGATGATGGATGGATGGATGGATGGATGGATGGATGGATGGATGGATGATGGATGGATGGATGGATGGATGGATGGATGGATGGATGGATGATGGATGGATGGATGGATGGATGGATGGATGGATGATGGATGGATGGATGGATGGATGGATGGATGGATGGATGGATGATGGATGGATGGATGGATGGATGGATGGATGGATGGATGATGGATGGATGATGGATGATGGATGGACGGATGGATGATGGATGGATGGATGATGGATGGATGGATGGATGGATGGATGGATGGATGGATGGATGGATGATGGATGGATGATGGATGGATGGATATGGATGGATGGATGATGGATGGATGATGGATGGATGGATGGATGGATGGATGGATGGATGATGGATGGATGGATGGATGGATGGATGGATGGATGATGGATGGATGGATGGATGGATGGATGGATGGATGGATGATGGATGGATGGATGGATGATGGATGGACGGATGGATGATGGATGGATGATGGATGATGGATGGACGGATGGATGATGGATGGATGGATGGATGGATGATGGATGGATGGATGGATGGATGATGGATGGATGATGGATGGATGGATGGATGGATGATGGATGGATGATGGATGGATGGATGGATGGATGGATGGATGGATGGATGGATGATGGATGGATGATGGATGATGGATGGACGGATGGATGATGGATGGATGGATGATGGATGGATGGATGGATGGATGATGGATGGATGGATGGATGGATATGGATGGATGGATGGATGATGGATGGATGGATGGATGGATGGATGGATGGATGGATGGATGATGGATGGATGGATGGATGGATGGATGGATGGATGGATGATGGATGGATGATGGATGATGGATGGACGGATGGATGATGGATGGATGGATGATGGATGGATGATGGATGGATGGATGGATGGATGGATGGATGGATGGATGGATGATGGATGGATGATGGATGGATGGATGGATGGATGGATGGATGGATGGATGGATGATGGATGGATGATGGATGATGGATGGACGGATGGATGATGGATGGATGGATGATGGATGGATGATGGATGGATGGATGGATGGATGGATGGATGGATGGATGGATGATGGATGGATGGATGGATGGATGGATGGATGGATGGATGGATGATGGATGGATGATGGATGGATGGATGGATGGATGGATGGATGGATGGATGGATGGATGATGGATGGATGATGGATGATGGATGGACGGATGGATGATGGATGGATGGATGATGGATGGATGGATGGATGGATGATGGATGGATGGATGGATGGATATGGATGGATGGATGATGGATGGATGGATGGATGGATGGATGGATGGATGGATGATGGATGGATGGATGGATGGATGGATGGATGGATGGATGGATGGATGATGTTGTTGATTTCTCCTCTGGTGGTGTCTGAATAACACTGTGCATGTTTGTAAATATTTTTGGGAGATTCCTCACAATAAAACAAACTGTTGTTTGGTAACAAATCTAAGAGGATCCTGCGTGGAAAGCAAAGTGAGTAAAGGAGGATTTTTCTTGTAATTACTGATAATTATTGCCCACATCTGAAAGCAAAAACATGCACAAAGTCTTAAATGAATGTGGCTTTTTGTGGTGCCTGGGTACCTGCAAACGAATACTGAAGGAAGTGCAAAAAATAAATTTGGGAACCTCCTTCTGCAATTAGGATTTTGATGAGAAAACCTAAAAGCCAGAACCACTTCAGGTGAGTTTTGCTGCTCCTTTAGCACAATATATCCCAGTAACTACAATCCCTGCCCTCTGGAACTTCCAGAGGCGGAGGAACAAGATTCCAGGGACAGCACAGAACATGGAATGTTGTGATCTTGGTTGTTTCCTTCAAGAAGCTGCCTCTCCATTTATTCCTATGAAAACAATCAATCACCACACAAGCACAACCCAAACTGGGTCTGTTACTGTGATGGACATAAAAACCATCTGAAATCCCCTTTTTTGTGAACGCTGGAGCACCACCTCCAGGCAGGGCACACCAGAAGAGTTCAGCAGCAAAACTCAAGCACAAATGAGTGCAAGTTTATTTAAATGCACAAATGAGTGCAAACACATCTACAAATGCTGTGCTCTTTGCAGACCAGTGGCTGAGGCACAGAGGAACTTGAGCTGGGTTTATTTTCCTGCACTTTGGCCATCTAAAAATTCAATATCTTGTCCAAACTCGTCATCCAAACTCCGTAATTAATGGAGGAGACATATCCAGCAAACAATTCAGGGACAGCTGAGGGTGATTCAGGCTGCCTGGATTATCAGGGGACTCTGCAGAGCTGGGCTGGGCCAGAACCATCCCCCAGCACCCCGTGCCTGCTGTTGTGTAAGATCCTGCAGTGCAGGTAGGAAACCACCCTGGGCTGGTGATTCTTCATCTTCTCTTCTGCAGTGTTTGATCCAAACCCTGTCCGGTTTATCTCGGCTGTTTGAAGGGCCTGGAAAGGCCCGGAGTGGCCTTGGGGCAGCCCGCGTATCGAAGGACGAGAAGAGGCTTCAGTTCTTCTTTCGGTTTTTATGTTTATTAATTGTTTATCTAAAAGATGTTCTTTCAGCTGAACAGAGATCTGCTCAGCAGTCAGCCATGAGCACACTGTGCTGCCCTCCTGGCAGCCACCTATCTTTATACCCATTGTTACGTGTACAATATTTATCATTTTTCCCCAATACCATTTATTCTTATTACTCGGTGCACTCTCAGTAATAACCAATCCAAAAATGCCACCATCACCAAAGAAGATGGAGAGAGAAGAAGAAGAAGAAGAAGGACAGGACACGCCCCAATTCCTCCATCTTACTTCTCTAAACCCCCCTGTACATAAATCCTAAACCCTGTGTTTCACTCTCTAATTAACCAATCCCTTCACCATTCACCCCGGTGAAGTCCTCCTATCCTCATCCGGTGTAGGATCAAAGTCCAGCCACCAGACACTTCTGGCAACATTCCAGGAGTCCCGAGCCCCCCAAGGGTGGTCTCGGTGGCTCGGCACCTCAGGACTGAGATCCTGAGATCCGACAAAACTCCTCTGAGATGAGAAACCCTTGTGATTTCTCGCACAAGTGCCCGTTTGGCACAGCTCACACTCCTTGTCCTCTCTTGGCCCCCGGGGCAAGCAGGGCTTGGAACCCAGCTGGTGAAACAAAGTCTGGGGCCAACCCACGTGGGCTTTTATTCACTTGAAGAAATGGCAGCACATCAACTGAAGTGCCACAAAGAAAGAAAGAAAAATAAAAAAAAAATAAAGATTGATGTCACTTGGGGAAGAAAGTTTGGCAGGGTCGGATGTCAAGCACAATAGGAAAAATCACCTAAGGTGAGGATCTATAGAAATTAATAATTAATCTCTTAACACCAGGCAGCTGCACGTACAGGCCTCCAGTGGCTGCCAAGAAGCAGATTTGTCCTGCAGTGCCAGCAGAAGGGAGGGGCAGTGTCCTTAGCACTGAGGAAAGGAATCCCTGTCATTCCTGGTGTCACCGCAATGGCAAAGGGGGAAACAGCACCGGCATTTCAGCCCCACGAAAGGCAGAAATGTCCATGATTCAGTTTATTTTACACCCAGCCCTCTGCTCCTGGCTGCTGTGCAGAGGGCAGGGAGCAGGGACAGCAGAATTCCCTGCAGGACACGGGTACCCCAGGCAGGAGTGCTGCAGCTGACAGCTCCCAGCAGCCAGATGTGGGGTAACCTCATTGGGATGGAGATTTCTCTGGGATAACCTCACTGGCACAGACATTTCTCAGAGATTTCTCTGGGATGGAGATTTCTCTCCCAGGGATGGAGATTTCTCTCACCGGGACAGAGATTTCTGTCACTGGGACAGATTTCTCTCTCTAGGACAGAGATTTCTGTCACTGGGACAGAGATTTCTCTCACTGGGATGGAGATTTCTCTGGGATAACCTCACTGGCACAGACATTTCTCAGAGATTTCTCTGGGATGGAGATTTCTCTCACAGGGATGGAGATTTCTATCACTGGGACAGAGATTTCTCTGGGATAACCTCACTGGCACAGATATTTCTCAGAGATTTCTCTGGGATGGAGATTTCTCACACTGGGATGGAGATTTCCCTCACTAGGATGGAGATTTCCCTCACTAGGATGGAGATTTCTCTCTCTAGGACAGAGATTTCTCTCACTGGGACAGAGATTTCTGTCTCCATTCAGCTCCCTGGAGCTTGGACTGAGCCCTGCAGAAGCAGAGCACTGTGACCCTCCCAAGGGTGGTGCTGCCCATCCCCAAGCCCTCGGAAGCCCTTGGAAGCCCTTGGAAGCCCTTGGAAGCCCTTGGAAGCCCTTGGAAGCCCTCCTCCCTGTGCACAGCACGCAGATGCTCTGCTGAGGTGACCTCAGCTCTCTCCAGAGAGAGAAATTTCGGAAACGCAGCCCAGACAGCTCCGAGCCTCCCCACGCACTGATACCGTGACAATTCACAGCAATTCCCGTGGAAAGCATCCAGCAAACCCCCCCCAGTCCCTGGAACACAACCCAGAGCAGCTCCAGCTGCGGGGCTGGCACGCAGGGATGGCTCGGAGCCCTTTTCCCCCACACTTCTCCCACTCGCAGATGCTGAATGGGATCCCAGTGTCCCGCTCAGCTCTGCTCTCTGTCAAAGCCTCCCGGGCAGGGGCTACTGCAGCTCTTACATTTCGCAGGCTCCGCTGCCCTGCCAGCTCACACCTTCTAAATCCCGGCTCTGTTTCCAGCGGCTGCGGCTGGCAGGGCCGGGCAGGGTTTTTCTGGTTTTTCTGGTTTTTCTAGCGAAGCTGCTTGCTGCCACCGCTTGATAGCAGCGGGCTCTGCAGGGCTCTGCAGCGCTGGGCTTGTGTGCAAGAGGTTTTACAGCGATTTCTGTGAGCCAGGAGTTTGATAAGAGGATCCATGTTCACTCCTGGAAGAATTTCCTACCAAGGTTGTTGACACAGAAACCAATGAAAAGAAAAGGATAAATAACAGAAACCTGCAGCTGCCTATTCCAATAAACACTTTGTCTTTCCTGACCAATAAGTGTAAACTTATGAGTTTTATATGAATATATAAAAAGCATTCATGCTAGAATAAAACCAGGTTTGAAGCCTTCTGAAAATGGAATGTGTTGCTTCGTATTGTCTCTGTCTCAACCCTGACCATCTCAACAAGTTTGCTCGCAGGTTCTTTAGCAGAGTAGAAAATGTTAAATTGTGTGTTAAATGTTAAATGTTAAATTGTGTTAAATTCTTGTGTGCTCCACAAGAAAGGAGAGTTCTGCTGCTGCTGAAACGCACTGAGAATATAAATTCAGATACTGAGAATATAAATTCGGATTTCTGTCCACCCTGGAAAAGAAAGAAGAGTAAAATAAAGCCAGGGTGTAAATGCAGGCCATAAATACCCCACATACATGCATGTGATGATCAGCCTCTCCATTATTTTAATTTACTTTATTCCAGCTCTTTTTTTCATGACAGTTATTGCCAGAATTGCTACAAGAAAATTTGGGGACAGGGAACCACAGAAGGTGTGGCACAGGGTGAGAAACACTGAAAGCAGTGGGCAACTACTGGGTTGTTTTTTAAAGTGTTTTTAGCATTTTTGATGATGGAACCGTCCAGTGGGCTGTGGAATCATCATCATCATCACCATCACCTCAGGATGTGAAGGAGTGGAATTGAGCAGTTTGGCTGCCCCATCCCTGGATTTGCCAAGGTCAGTTGGAGTGACCTGGTCTGTGGGAATTGTCCCTGGGCATGGCAGGGCTGGGCTGAGGTGGCCTTTGAGGTCCTCCCAACCCAACCCAACCCAACCTGAACCAACCCAAACCAAACCAACCCAACCTGAACCAACCCAAACCAAACCAACCCAACCCAAACCAAACCAACCCAACCCAACTCAACCCAACCCAACCCAACCCGAATCAACCCAACTCAGTCCAACCCAAACCAACCCAACCCAACTGAATCCAACCTGAACCAACCCAACCCAACCCAACCCAGACCAACCAAACCCAACCCAACCCAACTGAATCCAACCCAAACCAACCCAACCCAACCCAACCCAACCCAACTCAACCCAACCCAACCCAACCCAACTGAATCCAACCCAACCCAACCTGAACCAACCCAACCCAACTCAACCCAACCCAACCCGAACCAACCCTATCCAGTCCAACCCAGACCAAACCAACCCAACCCAACCCAACCCAACCCAACCTGAACCAACCCAACCCAACCCAACCCAACCCAACTGAATCCAACCCAACCCAACTGAATCCAACCCAATCCAACTGAATCCAACCCAACCCAACCCAACCCAGCCCCTCCACACTCTGTGCCTGGTGGGGCTCTTCCTCCCCCTCAGCCCAGCCTGGGCTGCAGGACATGACAGAGCTGCTCTGTGTCCCAAACCCATTTTGGAGCCACCACTCAGCTGCTGGTGCCCCTCAAGCACAAACTGTGCAAATTCAGCCACTTTTTGGACATTTTCTCACATCAGCCCCTGCACAGGCAGCCAGAGGAGCTCTGGGAATCATCTCCCACCATGCTGGAGCTGCCTGTGCAGGACCCACCTCTGCTCTGAAGGAGGTTTCTGTTCCAAGGCTCTCCTTTGAATCTTAGACAGCCCTGCTAAGACGATGATCTAAACTGACCTAAATTCCAGGTCAAGCAAAATTTAGGTTAATTTCACTGATGTCATTTTCAAATTTTAATTGGCATAAACCCTCTGGGGCAGGGATTTTTCCAGGGAGTGCGTGTGCAAGTTAAATCCACTGATGGAGGCTCAGGCCGCCGCTGAAATCCTGAATCCCAAACTTTTTCATATTTTCCCGTTTTGCCTTCATATCAGGGTGTATCCTCCCTACAAATTCAGGGAATTAAATTGAGGCACCCAAAGAGGGGACAGAGGGGGGTGATGCTAAAAGAGCCCTGCCAGGAGCAGCCATTCCTGCAGATTGAAAGATCAGGAAAACATAAATGCAAACAGAGAGCCCATTAAACACTGGTGGAAAAATGGAAGCCCTGGAATGTCTCCAATATAACTAAAAAGCAGTCCAGGACTGGAGTGATTCTGTGTTTGTTTTCTGTCCATTTTTCATGGTTTGCTCATTGTCACTTCGAACTCTTCCAATATCATTAATACAGCTGACCAATGTTATTTCTAAGAAAAATATTTTCATTGAAAAGAAAAAAAAAAAAAAGGACATTTTCCTGAGAATAATTTTTCTAAGTGTGGTGATATATTGTTGAAATAGTCCTTTTTCTATAAACAATTGACTTTTTTTTTTAAAGCCATGTTTATTGAAAAATTTACTGGAAATGTTACCAAATCCTCGTCAATGAATTACATTTATAATATTTTTATTTCACAAAACCCGTTGGAAAGGAGTGTGAGGCAGGGCCATCTGTGACAGGGTAAATCCAAGCAGGGCAGTTTGTGGGAGCACAACAGTTCATGTTTGAAGGGTTTGAGTGGTTCTAACAGCCATCCCCGAAATCCACACTATTTACAGAACAGGGGCTGGTGAGGAGGAGCTGCTCAGCAGAGCTTTGTCCCAAAAGGGATCTCTGAGCTCCTCTTCTTGGGATTGTTGGGTGGATGGACTCTTCCGTCCCATCTCTCCATCCGTGTTCCTCATTTTCCCATCTCCAACAAAAATTAGCGCTGAATATGCCCAAATATCCCTGGTTTAACCCGTTTCCACCCTTATGGGTGCCCAACTCCACCTCTGGACCAATTAAACTCCTAAAACTCTCTTCAAATTAATCTCATGGGAAAACTGAGAGGATAACAGGAGACTGAGACACGTTGGAATGGACAGACCCCCAAAAACTGGACAAGGAGATGGGGAAGCACCAAGGAACTTCCAGGACCCCCAAAATCTGGACAAGGAGATGGGGAAGCACCCAGGAGCTTCTGAAACTCCCAAAACCTGGTCAAGGAGATGGGGAAGCACCCAGGAGCTTCCAAGACCCCAAAATCTGGACAAGGAGATGGGGAAGCACTCAGGAACTTTCAAGACCCCCAAAATCTGCATGAGGAGATGGGGAAGCACCCAGGAGCTTCTGAAACTCCCAAAACCTGGACAAGGAGATGGGGAAGCAGCCAGTGCCCCCCAGGAGTGAGGTGGGACAACCTCACTGGGCTTAGCTGTGACCAGGGAAAAGAAAATTGAGGAGCAGCCAGGAAAAAATGACAAACAGGGGATGAATTGTGAGGAGTTTGGAGGGGGAAAGGAGGTTCCTGGGTATTAAAGAAATATGTTAATCACAGCAACAGCTTAATTTACAACTTAATGTGTGTAATTACAAGTGTGCTCTTCCCCCACCCTGGCAGAGGTTAATTTTGTGTGTGCACATTCAATATTCCCTTGCCAGGGACACGGGGCACTTATTGACACAGATGCAGAGCACTTGAAGGCGGGAGGGGAGGGGGAAGCTCTGGAGCCAGGACCCAGGGCCCAGCCCCTCGGCGATGGTAATTTGTGGTTTTTCCTCCAACGTTTAGTAGCCACAAAGAAGCCTTAGAAATTTCTGGTCAGAACCAGGACTCCCCTGTTCCTCTGCAGACGAAACACTGAGCCCTTACACTCCAGCCCAATAAATATTTCATCTGGTTTGGAGGGAGAAGGGGTGGAGCCGGGCAGAAATTGTGTTTCACGAATGCAAATGACAGCTCAGAGCCTCCAAGGGCCAAATCCTGCCTTGCCTCGCACCCCTGGGTGTGGGCAGGGGCACAGAGGGGCCGTGGGCACAGGGACAGGTGAGGTCCAGGTGATTTGGGCACCGTTGGACACCACGGACACGTCAGTGGGGCTCCCCTGGAAAAGCAGAATAAAGCAGAGAAGCCACAGCAGGAACTGAATGTGAAAAATGTTACACAGAGGGGAAACTCAGAACCTGGTCTGGAAACATCCCAAATGCATCAAGAGACAGAAAAGTTTAAAACACGGTTTGCTCTGCCCTCCTCATCAATAAGCAGTGGGCAGATTTCTGATAATGATCTTATTTCTCCTTCTCCCATTTTAATCTTTGTTAATCGAGTTTTGGTGCCAAGTTGGAGCTTTGCCCTTAAATCTGATCCTCCCTCCTCGCCCTCCTGAAGGCACTGCTGATTCCAGCAGACCTTGTGATGGTGACTCATTGACCAAAGAGATGAGGGGCAATCTTTGGAAGAGCCTGGACACCATCATTCCTTTGGGAAGTCCTTGGGATGCAAAGCACAGCTTCAGGATTCCATCCAGCAGGAGACAATTTAATTTCAATGAAAAATTTAATTTTCCATATTAACGGAGAAACTTGAAAAAATTCCTGAATGGTAAATCATCCAATCAACCATCCTGGTCAAATCAGCTGTGATAAAGAAAAAGTTTGAAATCAAGACACAGAGTTAAGCAAAATCTCCAAATTTAAATGAAAAAATTAATTTTCTATATTAACTCAGCAATTTGAAAAAACTCCTGGACGGTAAGTCATCCATCCAACCATTCTGGTCAAATCAGCTGTGATAAAGAAAAAGTTTTAAATCAAGACACAGAGTTAACCAAAATCTCCATGAGTTGTTAAACTGGAAGGGAGAATAAAATCCAGACCTGCTGAATCCAAAGCTGAGGGAGATGGACATGGGAATTTGTAGGAGGATTGTGTTCCCGTAGCCCAAAAGCACTCCAAGGAATAAATCAGGGGCAGAATTTATTTAGGGCAGGGCCCTGATCTCCTGTAAGTGCTTTTAAGGCCGAAGGGAAATGCCCACACTGCTCTCCTGTCGCTGCCCTCTGAGGGATTTATATCCAGCTTTTAGGAGTTGCTCCTGAGAGGAAGATTTAATTCCTGTCCCAGCCCATCCCAGCCATCTATAACTGATAAAATTCAGGGTATGCTGGGATTTGGAGTGCACAGGAGGTGATCCCATAATTCTGGAGAGCTCCAGCTGCTCTGCACGAGCTCATCCCACTCCATGGCTCCATAAACAACTTCCACAACAGGAAAATCCAGTAAAAAACAAATATTCAGGAACAGAAACTGATGCATTGTGATCAGAGGAGTCTCTTAGTAAATGACACTGTGAATACCCCCCAAAGATTTAATGTTTTATCCTTTATTTAAACTCCAGCTGGACTTTAGATTCACAGAATCATCTAGATCAAAAAAGACCTCAAGATCATCGAGTCCTTCTGTGATTGATAACATAAAGATTAAAAAAATTGGCATCTGGTTTGGTTTGATGCTGATACCTGATTTACCATCTTTTCTATTATTCCTAACAGGAGCCAAAATACATAAAATTTCTACAAACTGCAAACAGAAAGTGGAAATGGTTATAAAGAGACCACCAAGCTTCATTATCTGAACTTGTAAAAAAGCATGAGCAGAACGGAAAATGTTCAGAAACCTGAATAAAACTCAGTGGTTCAGCTCAGTGATTTTTTACTGCCTCTGGAAAAAACTTCCAGATTGACAAGGTGACAAGAAAAAACAAATCTTGCCCGTACCCCCTCAGTTTGAGGGAGTTAAGAGATATCTAATGGAGCAGGGAAAGTGATTATTATATTTTAAATACTGGGTTTTAATACCGATGGGGCGTCTCAAATGAAACGAAAAGCAAGGCTGAAATTGGAAATAGACATTACTGCGAAAATTCATGAGAAGCTGCAAATATCAGCCTGTTTAAAATGATAATAAATCAGCCAGGATCCTGAAGCGTATTTATTATGCTTGGAATTAGCAATAATAAAACCAAAGCTCCTGCATGGCCACGGCAGAATGGAATGGGAATGAAATGAACTCCGCGTGTCGAATTCGCGCTTTGTGCATTGTCACATTTTGGGGTCCAGGGCACTTTTGGAGCTCCCACGGCCTGAGGAGCTGTGGTGGGTGGCAGGGGAGGGTGGCTGGGTGTGGTTTTGGGGTGTTTCATGTGGTTTTGGGGTGTTTGGTGTCTTTTTGGGGTGGTTGGAGGCGATCCTGGCGCTCTCTCCGCATCCTCCCAATGAGTCAATTTTGTGCTTCATGCATTGTCACATTTTTGTACCCAGGGCATTTCTGGAGCTCCCCCAGCCTGAGGAGCTGTGGTGGGTGGTAGTGAGGGGTGGCTGGGTGTGGTTTTGTGGTGGTTGGTGTCTTTTTGGGGTGTTTGGTGTCTTTTTGGGGTGGTTGGAGGCGATCCTGGCGCTCTCTCCATGTGCTCCTGATGAGTCAATTTCGCGCTTTGTGCATGGACACATTTTGGGATCCAGGTCACTTCTGGAGTTCCCCCGGCCTGAGGAGCTGTGGTGGGTGGTAGTGAGGGGTGGATGGGTGTAGTTTTTGGGGTGTTTCATGTGTTTTTGGGGTGATTGGTGTGGTTTTGGAGTGCTTGGAGGTGATCCTGGTGCTCCCTCTGCATGATCCCGATGACTCAATTTTGTGCCTTGTATATTGATGGATTTTTGGACCCAGGGCACTTCTGGAGTTCCTCTGGCCTGAGGAGCTGCAGTGGGTGGTAGTAGGGGGTGGCTGGGTGTGGTTTTGGGGTGGTTGGTGTCTTTTTGGGGTGGCTGCTGTGGTTTGGGGTGGTTGGAGGCGATCCTGGCATTCCCTTCGCATGCTCCCAATGAGCCCCACGTGTCCCACGTGTTCCCCGTGCCCCGGAGCCGAGGTCACCCCGATGCCTCCTCAGCTCTGCATTTTTCAAAGCCAGAGTGGTTTCAGGATCCGTAAATAACTCTCCAATGAAACGCTTCCAAAAATACACCCGCATTTCCATATGCTGATTCTTTTTTTGGTCCAACTTTATCACCCTCTTTCTGATTTTTTTTCTTCATAACCTTGATATTTTGTGATATTTTTTAAAAATGAACTTTCTTCCATGTCCTTTTACCTCCGGAAACTGCAGAGTCTGGTTCTGCAAACCTTCTCACCTATTTACTTTCCTAATAAAAAGAAAATAAAGAAAATTTTTCAAGACAACTCCACAACTCCTTGAGGGAATCTCTCATTGGGTCAGCCTCAAACAGGGTCACCTCCAAGACATAAAAATCTCCCCAAAAAAATCTGTTTTTGAGGAGACCCATTCAATTAATTTGAAGTGCCATTAGCGGAGAAGAACCTGGGTGTGATTTAAAGCTGAATTTTCATGTTTACCTCTTGGCTGGGGTAATCTCCATGACGCCCTTAGCAGATGATTCTGACATCATCTGAGGCTGAAAATGGATGAGCAGGAGCCTCTCTGGAGGAAGAAACATCCTGTTTGTTTCAAACATCCCAAAGAGTTTCAGCCTCTGTGGTTAGTGGAATGTAAGCAAATAAATAAAAGGAAAACAAATCAAATTATTTCCTATAGGAATTCTTTCCACCCTAAAGGCAGCACTAGCAAGCATTCGGTAAACAGGAACTGGCAGAAACATTCCCAGAATCCAAATTTATTTTTATTTATCTTCTCCCCTGCATGCTTGGGGAAATGCTGATAGGGAAATGCAGGTAACAATTTTAATGAGCATTAATTTTTTCCCTATTTGTATTCCAGGTCTGAGTTGGTTTTTCTTAATAACATCCCTGCTTGGCTCCCTCAGTGGGGCTCACATTCAAACAGGCTGGACAAGGTTTCAGATGAGTTTTGTCTCACTTGAGTGGAAAACACGCCCCAAAATCTGGTTTTGATGGGACTGAGCCACTCCAGCTCAAAGTTTGCATTAAGGGTTTCATTAATTAATGTGAAATGTGGGGTTGAACATTGGCTGCAGCCTCGTGGCAATGACACAGAGCTCTGAGTGCCATTGAGCTGCACTCTCCACACTTGCATGGGGTTTTAATTGTGATTTATTCAGTTTATTAATTTATCAGGGCACGATACTTAATCAAGAATTTATCTTTCTATTTTTTAAAAAAATATAATGCCCAGTATGAATGCATTGGTATTAATTATTGCCAGTGAGGGTGAAATAAAAGGAAATTTTTGAAACCAGGGAACAACCCCTGAGTTCCAGGCCCCCAGGTGACTCCACAGTAGTTTGGGATAGGGATGAAATCCTGAAATTCAGCACTGGGACAGGGAGACAGAGCCATGAAAGGAAAAACAAACCCTGGGACAGAACTGGATGAGCTGCCCACCCTGTGCCTGCCCCAGAGCCCCTCACTCTTCTGGGAACCTTTCAACCCCTTCTCCAAGGCAGTTTCATGCTCATTATTTGTCAGATTAATTAAGCAGGATTCAATGCACTCGTTTTCTTCCTTTCTCATCACTATTAACCTTTTCAATCCAAAATCTACCCATTTTTGGTGGATAATCTGAAATCATAGAGTGCAGATAATCTGAAATCAAAGATAATCAACTCCTCCTCAAGGCTCTCAGGTCCATGTGCTGCTTTGACATTGCTCCACTGCCCTCCTGAGATCCACACCAGTTTCACCCAGTGCAGGTCTGGCCTTTTTTGGAGGAAACCTTCCACACCAGGTAGATTAAAATCACTCCAAATATCACCCAGAAAGGGACACTCACACCCAATGAATAAAAAGCTGGATGTTTTTTGGTAATTCCTGCCTGGAGTGAAGCTGATATAGAAGTGCTGCGATTTTGCTCTCCAATCTCAGATACAAACTTAATCCAGGGCTGAATATTGCCCCACAGAGATGGATGTGGTGGTAGAGGCAGCCATGGGATGTGGTGCTGCCAACTCCACTGCCTTCAGCCCGAGTTTAAGGACATTTTTGGAGGTAGGTCCCAACTTTCCATGAAAGGGAAAAGCCATTTGTCTGTCTGTAAGGAGAAGCGAGGCATGAAAATACAGCCTTTAAAAAAACACCATTTCAAGCCAGTCTCAGATTTCAGCTGGCTCGGGAGCCAACGCCGTCCTCGGAGGGAGCCAGCTCAGAGTCCTGTTCCTTGCTGAATTAGGAGGGCTCTTCCCATCAGCAGGCATGGGAAACCTCCAGAGCCAACGTCCACGCCGTGGGTTCTCTGTGTTTCAAAACGCTCCTGTAAAATTCACAGAATCACAGAATTTATAGAATCAGAGAATTCACAGAATTCATAGAATCACAAAATCACAGAATTCACAGAATCCACAGAATTCACAGAATTCACAGAAACACAGAATCAATCACAGAATTCACAGAATCCCAGAATTCACAGAATTCAGAGAATCACAGGATCAATCACAGAATCACAGAATTCATAGAAACACCGAATCACAGAATCCACAGAATCACAGAATCAATCACAGAATCCACAGAATCCCAGAATCCCAGAATCTCAGAGTTCACAGAATCACAGAATCCACAGAATCAATCACAGAATCCACAGAATCCCAGAGTCCACAGAATCACAGCATTCACAGAATCACAGAATTAATCACACAATCAGAGAATTCCCAGAATCCCCAGGCTGTCAGAGCCCTCCAAGCCCATCGAGCCCAGCCCAGCCCCAGCCCCTCACCCAAGCCCTGGCCCCCAGTGCCACATCCAGGCTTTGTCAAACACACCCAGGGATGGGGACTCCACCACCTCCCCGGGCAGAACATTCCAGAACTTTATCCCCCTTTCTGTCAAACACTTTTCCCTGCTGTCCAGCCTGTATTTCCCTGGGTGCAGCTCGAGGCTGTGTGCTCTGGCTGTGTCAGTGCTGCTGCAGACAGAGCCCAGCCCCAGCTGAGCACAGGCCCCTTTCAGGAGCTGTGAGGGAGATGGGGGCACCCCTGGGCCTCCTTTTCTCCAGGATTAACCCCCCCAGCTCCCTCAGGGCTTCCTCACAGGGTTTTGTGTTCCCGGCCCCTCTCCCCCCTCTGGACACGCTCCAAGTCCTCAATGTCCCTCCTAAACTGAGGAGGACAGAACAGGACACAGCACTCAGGGTGTGCCCTCACCAGTGCTGAGCACAACAGCGCTGGGAGGTGCTGGTGCCCCCAGCCCCATCCTGGGCAGCACCTGGGTGGGATGGGAATGGCTTTTTCCAAACAGTTCCTCCTCCTCAGATACGCTCTGCACATCCGTGTCTGGCCAGGAGCTCAGCCATTTATTTTTCCTCTCCATAGGCGTGTTTGGAGCTGTGGGTGGCCCTCTCCTGTTTAAAATAAAGAAGCCAGGGGGAAGCTTTGTTCTTTGCAGGCTGAAAAAAATCAGAGCATCTGGGTGGGAGAAGGAAGCAGCAGAGCTCAATCTGCTGGAAGTTTCCCCACCTGAATTTTTGTTTTGCTTGGGTTGAAGGGAACAGGATCACGAGGCAAAAAGAAGACAAGAACTTTGCAGAAGGACAGGATCATCCAGGTGATGGAAATGCTGCAAATCTGGATAGTCACAATACTGGAATTCTTGTTTCTACAGATGATCAGAAACTGGAAGTATTTGATATCATCTCGCAGCTCCTGAGTGGCCTCAAGCCAGGTTTTGTTGGATTAAATATTCCTGGAGCAATCAGCCCAGTTCAAAGACATCTGCAGGGTCATTCAAGGCAGAATGTGTTTCATTCTATAGTGATTTTAATAGAAAAGAGGTCTCTTTGGAACTTCTCTCACAGTTTGCCTCCACTTTTACTGTTTGAAGCATGAAATGGTCCCTTTAATCATGGCTGCCAGCCCCATTAAAGCAAAACAAGCAGAGCTTGAAGAGTAGTTTTTGATCTGTTTTTTTAAAATACCCTGACATTTTGCAAAACCATCCTGGCAAACTGGGAGACACCAAATTCTCTGAAAAAAACGACCGTGAGCAGCCCAGCCCAGTCCAGGAGCACACAGGGCCATGAAGGACTAAACCACCTCATCGATCCTCCCAGCCCAGGACAGCTTGGGCTTCTGCCTCCCCTTGCACCTCTGAACCTCGTCATAAATATTAATATTCCCCCTGTGCAGTGGAAATTTTGTGCATTTATGACTTGTCACGGGATGCTGGGCAGGGAGGGCATCCCAACCTCTTCCCTCACCCTGTTCCTGCCACAGGGAACGACTCCTGGATTGGAACAGCTCCTGGGACCTTCCAGTGAGGAACAGCCTGCAGTGGCCGTAATATCCAGAATCCTTGATTTACACAGTGCTGCTTCTATCACTGCTTAACTCATCCCTGTGCATCCACGGCAAAGCCCATTTTCCTGCCTGGAATTCCATTCCTGGCTAAGGGGCGGCAGGAGAGGCTTCATGATTGCCTGTCTTGAAGCGGGAGAAGAGCCTGGTTTGGAACTGGTGTTTTGCAGGTCATTAATCCCAGCCCTGGATGGGAGCCTTTAGCTTTTGACCTCCCCAGTGACCGAGTTATTTACTGCAGACGACAAATGGTTATTTTTCAAGAGTTGTTTTCCAAAGGTTTTTTTCCCCCATTTTGGAGTCTTTGCGGAGCGTTGTAGGAGCCCTCATGGTTCCCCTGTCTTGTATCCTTAATCCACCCTGAAAGATATACAGGGCACTGTAGGAATGACTCATGCCAGGGTAAGAGGATGGTTATGCAATATCCACATTATTCCTATTATTTCTTGGATGCCTCAGCCTCATAATTCTGCATGGTCTTAATATTGAGGGGGAATTTGAGCTGCATAACATCCACAGAAAATCTCCGAGAGTTTACTGATGCAGTTCCCAAATCCAGTCCATGTCTGTGATCAGCACTAAAAATGGGCAGAAAATTGGATATTTAGGGTTGAAATTCAGGTATTTATTGTGATTTATTGCACGTGTAAGTGTATCCTGCGACAAATGAACATTAAATCAGGATTTTAAAGTGACTCCCTGGCAGGACTGATGCCAGTTATAATTATCACATAATTATGACATAATCATCTCTGACATAATTGAAGCCAGCAGATAAAGGGGTGAATTCTGTGATGAAAAATTACTGGGGAGGGTGGGAGCTGGATCCCACCATCCCAGGAGCTGCTCCCTCAGAGGGAAGGGGAAAACTGGGAACAGGGAGATAAGGAACAACCAGCGCAAGATAAAATTTCCATGGCAAGGAAGCAGGAGGAGATTCATGCACACAAATGGTCAGTTTTCACCTCTTTGGTTGTGCCACTCCCTGTCCATAGCTGTAGGTGTTCCACAGAGCCAGGACAGCTTTCCTGGGCATGGAACAACCCCTGTAGTGCTCAAAAACCACTCAGCAAAGCTCAGGACAGAGTGAAAATTAAAGAGGACGAGGTGACAAACACAAAGTCCCCCCAAATGATGCTCCCAGCTTAAATTTCCATGGCCTAATCTGTGTTTTGGCTGAGCAGGGAAGGCCTCCACGGTGGCGTGTTGGTTTAGTGGTTGGAGGATGACATAAAATAAAAGGCCTGGGTTCAAAGGGCCTGGCTGTTTACGGGAATCCCACCCCCCGAGCCCTGGCAGGAGCGTCCCGGATTACTCATCCGCGTTAACTCTTTGCATAAACATTTCCCTGTCGAGCCTAAGGTCGAGCTGCACAGCCCCTGACAAGGGGAGAAAAAAAGGAAAAAAATCCATGTTCGAAAATAAACACAACACAGGTCTGAATTAGGGGCTTGTTCCTTACAAAGGGAGATGTGTTTACACAAGGGCAGCTCGTCGGGACGCGCTGGTGTTCCAAAGGAGAGAGCTCTGGAGGGATCTGGGAGGGATCTGGACATCACTGAGTGGCAGCACTTGAAGAGGAAGGGTTTGAGCCGTGCCAGCTGTGCAGGGCAGGAGTTTGGGAATGGCTTTGGAGCTCAGGAGGGGAAGGACCCGGCAGGCAGGGCGGGATTGACTGGGAAAGCGATCTCACGCTCCAATGACAGCAACGCCTCCAGCCCCACGTTCAGCGCCCTCAGTCACTGCCATCCACTGAGTTTCCATGGTGTCAAGCAAGGGGGAAGGAAAATAGGCTGGAGCTAAATGGAGGATGGGAGTATGGAGCAAAATCTGGGTAGATTTGGGGCGGCTTTTTTGGCTTTCCCCAACGAAGGTGGCGGCGCATTTAAAAGTAAGAACTGAAACAGAAATTCAGCTTGTGATGATGAATGGTCAGGAATTGTACTTGAGAGCAGCCCCGGCACGTTTAATAGATGTTATAAATGTCTGCATCCAGCACAGGAGGTGAAAGCAGGCTAAGGGGCATTGATGGGAAATAAAATTCCCAGCAGAAGAAGCATCAGGGTATTTGTGTTCCAGGTCTGGAGAAACCTCTGTCCTACAAACTGCAGCTCATCAACAGGAATGAATTAGGAATAAATCCTTTCCTGGAAGGGTGGGCAGGCCCTGGCACAGATTCCCAGAGCAGTGGCTGCCCCTGGATCCCTGGCAGTGCCCAAGGCCAGGCTGGAGCACCCTGGGGCAGTGGAAGTGTCCCTGCCATGGCAGGGGTGGCACTGGATGAGCTTTAAGGTCCCTTCCAACTGAGCCCATTCCGTGATTCCATGATCATTTCTGTAGCAAATAAAACTGAAAAAGCAGAGAATTTTCTTTGCAGTGCATTACAAGAACGACACATTTGAAATCTGTTTTACAATTCAGCAGCACTGCCACATCATTTCCATTTTCCCTTTTATTTTCCCGCAAATTTTTAATTTTTTTCTTTTTCAAAGCTGCAAAATGCTGATACTCTGGAGACAACTTAAAGCATTGTCTTTGACAACTTAGGATATTCCTAAAAATTTGGCAAGACCATCACCTTGGCTCTATCCACATGCTGGACAGGATTAGCACCTCAAATGCTGCTCACACCATCATCTTCTGGGCATAACAACGACAATAAAGAAAGAAATTCCAATAAAACTGGAAAAAAAAAAGTCTCATTTCACAAGGATTCTGTGTAACCTTCAGCTGGAAACGAGATGACAAATAGGCCAGCAAGGCCAACTAAGATTTTTTTGGGGTATTGATTTAAAGCAGAGAAGCCACAGTCGGTAGTTTATCAATTCCAGTGGAAACCAAGGATCATGGAACTAAAAGGTATTAATCACTGTGGATTACAGAGCCCAAGGCTTCTATTAATTTCCCTGCCAGTTTCGTTATCTTCTCAGATTTTCCTGTCATTTCTTTAAGGCTTCCCTTGTAAATTTTGCATTTTGAGCTGCGAGGGGCCATTAGAGGATGGCAGGAGTCCTGTGCTTTTCTCGTAATGAACTCTCAGGTTACCCCGGCTTTTCCTGTGCAAACAAACTGAAGCCACACACAATTATCCCTCAGCTGCCCAGGCAGACATTCTGAGGAGGATCTTCTATTTTTAATCCAGTTATTGGAATAAACTGGGGAAGGCTCCCAGGCTTTGCAATCCCTTGTTTGGGCTGAAAATAAAACATCAGCAGTGCAAACGCACGTCTGGTGCAATATTTGTGAAAATAATAATTTGGGGGTTGTTCCAGTTGGGGTTTCAGGAGTTGGGGCACACCATGGAGGTAGAAATCTTCCATTTCTACACAAATCACTGGTTTCACTGAAAACTCCTGGGATGTTCACATGAGAAAGTTCACATCCCATCCTTCCCTGATTAATTCACTCAACACAGGTTGTGTTTCCAAGCTTCTTTCTACAACCATCACAAATAAAACTGAGATTCCCATTCCAAAAATCCGCTTGAATCACAGAATCATGGAATGGTTTGGGTTGGAAGGAACCTTAAAGCCCATTTTATTCCATCCCTGCCATGGCAGGGACACCTTCCACTATCCCAGCTTGCTCCAAGCCCTGTCCAACATGGACTTGGACACCTCCAGGGATGCCCATTGTTATCAAGGGCTGGGTCTTGGGCTGCCGCCAGAATTCCCTAAAAGTTTTCACCCACATGGATCCAACCCCATCCATCCCAGTTAAAGCAATCACTGGCTCCACAGTGTTGGCTCTGCAGCCCTTAGAATTGAAGAAATGCTCTTTAAAAACCAGGAATTATTGTTGAATATATTATTACATTTAACCTTCCATGCCATTTCCCTTTGCAGGTTGTACTAAAGCAAAACCAACACATTTTCTTCCATTTTTTGGGTTATTTTTACTTTAGCTTTGCAGTTCAGCAGCTTCCTCAAGCTCTGTTTGCAGGACAGAGTTCCTCATTCATCAGTGGCAAAATTTTCCCTTTGTTTTATTCTCCTCTAGCCAGGAACATAATCCCGTCATGATGTTCAGCATGGTGACAGCACCAATATTTCATGAGAAGCAAAGAGGGATCAAAACTAGTCTCTAACTTATGTATAGGGGAGAAGGAGATGCAGGAAGATTTTTTTTTGTTTTATGCAGATTTTCTTTCATTTTACGCAGCATTTCTTTGGTTTTACGCAGAACTTCCTTGATTTTGTGCAGAATTTTGCAATTTTTACTAAGAACCTACTCCCAGCTGCACTGCAACACGCCACAATAATTCAGGAAAAGCTTCTTTGGATTCCCCAAGTCCTGCTTAACAACTTTTAACCATTTCCACGCTGCCATTTGTTTCATTCAGCGCCAAACAACCTCCCCATTTATACAGCTTTTCCCCCCAGCCACAAAGTGAGCATATAATATATTACAGGTCGATTTCCTTTGATATCCCCCCATCCCCAGCTGTCTTTCCCCACTCCCAATTCTTGGATTAAGCAGCTCCCAGGCTGCCCACGGAGCTGGACAGCAGGAGAGCTCTGCAATAAGCCCTAAATTGAAAGCTCTGCTGTGTCTCCCCACCGGGAGAGCCTGCTGAGATAGGCTTCTTTTAATATAGCCTTAATAGGCTCAGTTAATTAAGTTCAGTCTATCTGGAGGGGTTTTCATGGCCTATGGAGCCCCGGCAAACGGGAGCCGATTCCTGCCCCGCTTGTTATCAATAGCGGCTCGGGGAAAAGTGATTACAGCACTCGGGAGAGAAAAAAGGGAATCACCTTGGCTGGTTTTGCTGGCTCTGCACATTTCTGAGGATCCCAGCCCGGGGCCAGCATCCAGCGAGCTGCTGGGGGAAGATGGGGCTGGGAAAAACGCATCCTGAAGGTTTGAACTTTGGAGCAGCCCCTGCTCCTCCTCGCACCGCCTTCAAGCATGAGCTGCTGGGGGCTGTTAATCACTCAATTAGGCTCTAATTATCAACAGCCGCCGCATCAAAAGGCCTCCCGTGGGCAAGGCAGGGTTGTGGCGGGTCTCTGTGACAGGTGATCCCTGCCCACAAAGGGCTCGCATCAAAGCGGGCGCGCAGCTGACGCTGCCCGGCTCCCTCCGGCCCGGCGACAACGGAGCGCGGCTTTCAGCGATTGTTCCCCCAGCACCGGGGCCTTTATTGATTGTTCATCCAGCACCGGGGCTCAAATCAAAGTCTGGCCCCGGGCAATGGGGAAGGAGGGGGTTTTGTGGCATCCCCCAGAATGTCCTGAGTTGGGAGGGATGCTCAAGGATCATCGAGTCCGGCTGCTGGCCCTGCACAGCATCACCCGCAAGAGTCACCAAAATCCCCTTGGAGGTCTGGCAGGTTTGGTGCTGTGACCATTCCCTGAGCTCAAACACCCTCTGGGGGAAGAATTTTTCCCAATATCCAACTTACACCTTTGTGGGAAGAACCTTGTCCAGTGTCGAACCTCCACTCTCTGGAGAAACACTCTTTATCAATATCCAATCCACACCCTCCTGGGGAAGAAACTTTTCCCAATATCCAACCTACATCCTCAGGGGGAAAAATCTTTTCCAAAACCCAACCTACACCCTCTAGGAGAAGAAACTTTTCCCAATATCCAACTTTCCCCCTCTATCCAATATCCAACCTACACTTTTGTGGGAAGAACCTTTTCCAGTATTCAACCTCCACCCTCTGGGGAAAAACGTTTTCCAATATCCAACCTTCACCTTTGTAGGAAGAACCTTGTCCAGTATCCAAACTCCACCCTACATGGAAAGAGTCTTTTCCAATATCCAGCCTCCACACTCTGGGAGTGTGGGATCTCAGCACCTCAGGACTGAGGTGTCACCGAGACCACCCTTGGGGGGCTCGGGAGTCCTGGAATGTTCCAGAAGTGTCTGGTGGCTGGACTTTGATCCTACACGGGAGACGACACCTGTATGAGGATAGGAGGGTTTCACCGGGGTGAATGGTGAAGGGATTGGTTAATTAGAGAGTGAAACACAGGGTTTAGGATTTCTGTACAGGGGGGTTTAGAGAAGTAAGATGGAGGAATTGGGGCGTGTCCTGTCCTTCTTCTTCTTCTTCTTCTCCTCCATCTTCTGTGCTGATGGTGGCACTTTGGGATTGGTCATTACTAAAAGTGCACTGGGCAATAAGGGTGAAAGGTATTGGGGAAAAATGATAAATATTGTACACGTAACTTTGGGTATAAAGATAGGTGACTGTCCGGAGGGCAGGGAGTGTGCTCATGGCTGGCTGCTGAGCAGAGCTCTGTCGGGCCGAGAGAAAATCTTTTAGATAAACAATTAATAAACACCGAGACTGAAAGAAGAACTGAAGCCTCTTCTCGTCCTTCGATACGCGGGCTGCCCCAAGGCCACCCCGGGCCTTTCCAGGCCATCCAAACAGCCGAAAACCGGACATGGGAGAAGAAAATTTTCCCAATATCCTACCTCCATCCTCGAGGGGAAGAACTTTTTCTCACTATCCAATCTCCATCCTCGAGGGGAAGAATCTTTTCCCAATATCCAACTTTCCCCCTCTTCTAATATCCAGCCTATACCTTTGTGGGAACAACCTTGTCCAGTGTGCAACGTACACCCACTGGGAAAAGAAACTTTTATGAAAACAAATTTATTTAAACTTTAAACCTTCACTCTCTTACAATATCCAGCCTATACCTTTGTGGGAAGAACCTTGTCCAGTGTGCAACATACACCCACTGGGAAAAGAAACTTTTATGAAAACAAATTTCTTTAAACCTTCACTCTCTTCCAATATCCAGCCTATACCTTTGTGGGAAGAACCTTTTCCAGTACCCAACATCTACCTTCTGGGAGAAGAACCTTTTCCCAGTATCCAACCTCCACCCTGCCCTGACACCACTTCAGGCTGTTCCGTTGTGTCCCCCGTGCCAAAATTCACAGCCTCCGTGTGACCTCTGCGGGCAGATCCCTCTGTAATCACAACAATGTCTCTGATAATGAAAGCTGGCACCGAGGGGAGGCTTTCCCAGCAGCTGGGGCTGTCCTGAAGGTGACCCTGAGACCCGGAGCAGCCTTGGAGGAGCTGCTGGATCTCTTCCAGGCAGGGCAGAACAAAGCCTCTGGAAAATTCTGGGCCAGAATTCCCTATTTGAATGAGACACAAACATAAATACCATCCCTTCCAACACTGCAAGCTAACTCTCAGGATTAGGAATGCACACATTTTCTTTCCTTCAAATATATGCAAAATACCTGCTCCCTCCTTAGTATGAAATAAATTATTTTGCAGATATTCAGGCATTTTTTGTCTCTCCTCAAAGTTCTTCAATGTAAAGATGTCATTTACTGCCCCAACATGTCCTGACAGGGCTAAAATTTCTTATTACCCATTGCTTTGGATTAAATAAAGTTTAGTAACACTTGGCCTGTAATGCTGGTTTAACTTTTGACCCATTTCTGATATTTAGTGTGCACAGCTTAAGTTAAATTAAGAAGCTGTGCTTTCCCAGAGTAACAAAACTCGTGGGGAAACACCTCAAGGAGAAATGGTCAGGTTGGGGCAAGAATGTTCTGACTTCTAGCTGGGTGTAAAGAGCCAGTGGAAAACCGAGTCCAACAATCAAGGATGGTCCAAGAACACAAGAATTCTCTCACCCTTTCCAGTCCCAGTCTCATTTCCTGGGTTTTACCATGACTTGGGGTTATAGAGGCACGCAGTGAGTCAGCCTGGATCAATTTTCCTAATCCTCACAAAATGTTGATAATTTGTTCAGCTGTTCCCTTTTAACAGAGTGACAGAACAAATGCAGGAGGAGAATTTCAGGCTTGGGTTTCTTTCAGCAGCTCCAACCTGGCATCCAGCTGAAAGCTTGTGATGAAGGACTTTAATTCCAGCACTAAAAGTCATTTGATGACATTCTTTTTATCCTCAATGACATGATAAAGGTGGAGCTGGAGGGAAAAAAGGATGCTCCAGTCTCTTTAGGGTTCCCAGGCTGGAGTTCCCAACCTGTGGAGCTGGAAGGAAAAAAGGATGCTCCAGTTATCTTTCCTGGGCTGGAATTCCCAGCCTGTGGAGCTGGAGGGAGAAAAGGATGCTCCAGTTATCTTTCCTGGGCTGGAATTCCCAACCTGTGGAGCTGGAGGGAGAAAAGGATGCCCCAGTCTCTTTAGGGTTCCTGGGCTGGAGTTCCCAGCCTGTGGAGCTGGAGTTCCTCAGAAGGGTCCACTCCTGACCCTTCCAAGGACGGAAATGCTGCAGGTCCAGCATCCCCCAGGCTCCATGCAGGAATCCCCACTCCCCTCCATTGTCAGGGAATGAAAACCCTCGGTGGATTTGAAGGAACAATCCAGGGATGCTGTCACCAGCTCTGGATCCTCAGCTCGGCACATTTGTCCACCTGCATTGTCCTGCTGGTGGCTGAGGGCATCCCGTGCCGTCAATCCCTTTTATCCTTCCAGGATTTCTTGTCCAGGTCAGCAAACAAATATTTTGTGGTAGGGATGGGATATTTAAGGGTTCCCGAGAGCTCCTGGTTATTATTTATAAATTCTATATATAATAGATTCCTACAGATAAACCCCTCAGCTGTAAAGCCTGGATTATTCTTGCCCAGGCTGAAAGCAGCACCAGCATTTCTCACAGATGTGTCATCCATTCCTTCACCACCTGGGATTAACTCTAATCAAAAGTGACGTCCAAGACAATCCTCATAGCCATTTATTTGTTTTCTTAGTGCAGGCCAGAAGATTCCTTCTTGCAATCTTGCAAAATATTACAAAATATTACCTTATGTCCTTACAAAGTCCTGGCATTATGTGAAAAAGTAAGGAGTGAGCTGGAGGAGTTCAAGGGTGAAGAAGTTTAATATTTTGAACTTTTTTGTCTAAATATGGACGTTAGAAATGTTTGGATCGTAAAAAACATAAATCTACAAATGTGGCACAAAGTGGGGAGTTTAATTTAGATAAAAGCAGAACAAAGCACTTGGAAATCAGTAGCATCATCTCATTGTTTGAAGAAATGCCTGACTGGGAAGGAAGATGGTGTTTATGGAGGGTGAAGCAACATCCTTCTCCAAAAATACTCTAAAAATGGCCCAAAATTGCAAAGTGCTGGATCCTGTGGATAAGCAAAAGAAAAAGATGTGGTAGATGAGATCAATGAGTAATGCTGGGGTTGATTCTCACAACAAAAAGGAAAATATCATGTATAGGTGTTAAGTTTTATATATTTATAGTTATGTTTTAACCCCCTTGTGTTGTTATTATGGGATGGCCTGGGTTTGGGACATTTGGGAGGCTGGGCTCATTACTATGGCAACAGCTGACTTCTAATCAAAGGGATCACCACCACTGGATAGTGAAGGAGGAGTCCTTGGACAGAACTTTGGGAAGAGCCAAAGGGTTTAAAGGTGAAACTTCCATTGTGTGGGTGAGCCCATGGTGGGAAAAATAATCTGCTCCATCACTGTAACATTTCCACTATTCAGCCTTCGGTTGTATTTTTGATAAGGTTTTAATAAACCTTTTACATTTTTGGAAGTGAGCAGCATTTCTCACAGCAGAGGAAGATTCCTGGGATAACCAAGTGGCCTGGAAACACCTGGGAATGGGAGAGGGGCTGGAAACAACTGGGATAACCAAGGGGCTTGGAAACACCTGGGAATGGGAGAAGGGCTTGGAAACACCTGGGAATGGGGCTTGGAAACACCTGGGAATGGGAGAAGGGCTTGGAAACACCTGGGATAACCAAGGGGCTTGGAAACACCTGGGAATGGGGCTTGGAAACACCTGGGAATGGGAGAAGGGCTTGGAAACACCTGGGAATGGGAGAAGGGCTTGGAAACACCTGGGAATGGGGCTTGGAAACACCTGGGAATGGGAGAGGGGCTTGGAAACACCTGGGAATGGGGCTTGGAAACACCTGGGAATGGGAGAAGGGCTTGGAAACACCTGAGATAACCAAAGGGCTTGGAAACACCTGGGAGAGGGAGAGGGGCTTGGAAACACCTGGGATAACCAAGGGGCTTGGAAACACCTGGGAATGGAGCTTGGAAACACCTGGGAATGGGAGAAGGGCTTGGAAACACCTGGGAGAGGGCCTTGGAAACACCTGGGAGAAGGGAGAGGGGCTCTCCTGGTGCCAGAGCAGAGAGGAGCTGCCCTCCAAGGCTCCCAGCCTGGGCAGGGCCGAGGTCCTGCATGGCTGGGGAGTGACTCAGGCTGCTCTGCCGAGCCCTGTGGCTTGGCCAGGCTGCCGAAGGTTTTGTTCTGAGCTGACATTTCTCGCTCTGATTAATCCTTGCCAGCCCCTGGGCTCAGCTGACTCGGCTGAGCCATTGTTGGGCTCTGTGAACTTCGGCTCCTTTTCAGGGCTTTAAGCAGAGGACCCCTCTCCCCTCCCCACCTCATCCTTCTTGCTAAAAGCCTGTTTGTAAGGGCCATAATGAAACTCCAGGTGGCCTGGTGATTCCTGAGTAATCCCCTGAGGGATTTGAAGCACTTGGTTATGCCTCATGCATTGTAACAAGCCATGGATGTGATTTTCCCCCTCTTGCTTTCCGCTGGGCTGTGATTTAAGGAGTGCAGGGCATTAAATGCTCAAAAAAAAAAAAAAAAAAGAAAGTTCAAAATCAAAACAATCCCTGGAAACACAACAAGCTGTGCAGTGTGTGTGTGTGCATGGGCAGTGTATCCAGCAGCTCCCACTGAACATTAGCTTATCTCCTGAGCCAAGCACCACTGAGGAGGACAGCAGATAACTCTGGGGCAGATAACTCAGATAAATCCTGATCTCACAGCCAGGCACCCACTCCTGGTCCCAATTCCTCCCTATCCCATATGGAAACATCACCCTGGCTGTGCCACCAAGCACTTCTGAGCTTGGGAAATGGTGAGAGTCAGAACATTTCCCCCCTCTAAAGGAAACAGCAGAAGAGTGAAATGAGTTTTCAGGCTGAAAAAAATAAATAAAAAGGGGTTCAGGGTATTTGATGAGGTTCCAGAGGTCTGCTTGCCACGGGTGTAAAGTGGAGCAGAAGAGGCAGAAAAAGCTTGGAAAAATGGAAATGGGATATTGGGATGCTACCTGGACACTCCAGTGGTTCCTTTCCTTGCCGGTGTCTGGCACCAGAACCTGCCCAGACTTTGAGCAGAGGTGAGGAAGGTGAGGGAGCCTCTTCCAAAAACCCCTGAGATGAATCATTGGCTGAGAGTTCAGCCCTGCTTACCAAGTTATTTTGGGTGTTTCCATGGATTAATGAGAATTGCTAATATTGTGAAGAAAAAAAAAAAACTTATCAGAACTAAGATCAGGGTGCAGCCGAAGAGGGGCTTAACTACTAATTCTCAATGAGTGACAGCAAACCAGGCCCTCCCTTGCCTTGCACCCCAGAATGGACATTGTGTGTCCCCTCAGACGTGTGCTGGTGCTGTCAGGGCTGAAGGGATTACAGCTCTGATCCCTGCAGCCACCCTCGCCCTCTGCCTGGCCAGCCGAGCATTGTCCTCCATCGGTTCCACCAAAAAGGAATTTCATGGCAGAGCCAGGAGGGATAAATCACCAGCAAATTGCTATTGGCAGGGTGAGGTCGGGAGCGAGGGGAGAGAAGGACCTGGAGACAGGGAGGGAAAGGGAGAAAGGCAGAAAACAGCTTTGGTGCACGCTGAAATCTTTGCCTGATTTTGGTTTGAGGCTCCAACTCGGGCCAGCAGCTGCTGCAGATGATGTATTACAAACGACTTATTGCTGTAATGCATCATGAAGCTCCATGGCCCTGCTGACAGGCTCCCCTCATACATCATCAGAGCCCTGCCCAGCAGGAACAGGAGTCCTGCAAACCAAACAGCTCCACAATTTTTTTGTACGGTCCCAAACTCCCCCCCGCCCTCCAAATTGTGAATTTCTTTTCTGCTCTATTAAAGATTTCAGCTTTGAAAAGTGTGGGCCAGAGCAGGCCCTCATTAAACGGGCTCTGATGGTTTCATAAGTCCCTGAAGTCATTAAAGGGTTTAATATAAGAGATTAACTATTGCTATTGTTGCTCGGCACAAATAAATTCTCTTTAAATACTTGTTCATGCCCTCCTGGTAGTGAGTGAGGAGCTCAAGATTGCCTGTGAGGACCTTGGGGCTGAGACAAGCTCTGTTCAAGCTCTTTAAAATAAAATTCAGAGCTTTGATTAGCAGGGCTGTGTCACGGTGACCCCAGATATCCCTGGAGGTGGAGATGGTGCCACATCCAGAGGGGAATTGTGTGGCTTCAAGATAAGCAGGAGCCCTGGATGCTCAGCCTTTCTGGAAATCAGGCCCTAAAATCCCACAGGTTGCATTGCACATAACAATTAAAAACAAACAAACAAAAAAAACCCAAAAAACCAAAAAACAAACAAAAAAACCCCCAAAAACCAAACCAAAACAAAAGCCCCCAAAAAACCCAAACAAACAAACAAACAAACAAAACCCCCCAAAACTGGGGTGAATCCAGGGTTTTGAGCAGCGCAGTGATGAAATCCAGTGTTGCAGCCCCAAAAGTTGTGTTTGGGTGCGATTCACCCTAAAATTGGACAATCCCAGAGGCTCCTCAGGGGTCCCTGCAGCTCTGCTGGGGCCAGGTGACCACCTGTGGTGGTTTCAGCTTGAAACCAGGTAGAAATACTAATTTTGTGTAGTGGTTTTGGTTTGTCAGTTGAAGATTTTGTTAATTTTGAGATTTTCTTAATTCACGTATTGATGAGTGGCTTGCATTTTGCCAGGTCATGGAAAGGCAGGTGAAAGCACATTTTTTTTTAAGGATACTTAAAAAGAAATTAAATAAAAATATTCACCAAAGCGAAAGCCATCAAAAGGCATGGGATGCCATCAAGTGTAGGGACATGGACCAAAGCTTGATCCATTAAATCAAAATTAAATCAAAATTAAATCAAAATTAAATCAAAATTAAATGGATCCATAAAAATCCATTAAATGGATTTTAATGGATCAATTAAATCAAAATTGATCCATTAAAATCCCAGAAAGAGAAAAAAAGGACTTACAAACACTCTGGAATGGAGATCCCATCAAAGGAAACGTAATTGAAGAAAAAAAATAAAAGAAAATTGGGAAATTTGGTGACTACAAGAAAATGGACTGGGATTACATGAGGTGCAGTGCAAAGGACCAAAAGGTGCCAAAAGTCACCTCACAGATGTTGCAGGGGAAGAAATCAAGGAGGAAGACACAATTTTGGGGTGAAGATATGTGGGACACGGCACAGATTCCAAAGGAATTCCAAAGACATTCTGGTGTTAAAATTAGGGATCATTTCTCCTTGGGTTTATGGGAGAAAAACGAGGACTTTTCCATGCAGACAGCAGAATGCATTGGTTCACAAACACAAATTAATTTATTTAAAAAAAAGAAAGAAAATGGGAAAACAGGAAAAGAGCCGAGGAATTTTACCTGTATTTGGGTTGCAGGACAACCAAAACCCTTTGCACAAACTCTGGAAAGTTCTGGGTGGCACCAGGGTGACCCTGAGGAGGTGCCCAATTGAGAGGGGCCGTTCCTGGGCACTGCTGGAAACTCCAGCAGGGAATTGCCAGCAATTTCTCAGAAAAGCATTTCATGGGAGGGAATCAGCACCTTGGATTTGCCTTGGAAATGCCCCTGGGCTGGGCGGTGCTGCTGCCATTCCAGAGCTATTTTGGATCCAAGATTAAGTGTCTTTTTATTTTGTTGAAATGGGTTTTAATTGAAGGCGCTGCTCTGCTCGAGGAGCACCAAACCAACGTGGTTTGGTGTTTTTCTTTCCCAAATCCTAAGGGGACGTGCCCCTAGACCAACATTCGACTGTTTTGTTTTTGGGGTTTTTTTTTTCCCCCTTGGTCAAAAGATCCAGTGTGTGCTAATTCTGTCGGGCTCCCTCTCACTCAATCACTCATATTCAGTGCCCCCTAAAGAAACATTGCAGAAGCCAGAAGGGTAAGAAATTACCCAAATGAGCTGCCTGTGCTTCTCCCTCACATATCACACACGGAATTGTTGCCACCTTGCTGGGAAAATTAGCCCTGGCTTGGCTTTGCTTATCAAATAACAGAGGAGGTGCTGTGCTGGGTCAGGGGCTGGCCAGGATTGGGGCTGAGAGGGAAAGGATCCTGCAGAATTTTATCTGGATTTATATTTATATTTGGTCTTCTAAATCAAATTTTCAGAGATTTTGTGCTGAGATTCAGTGGCCATGCATTCCCCATAAAGAAAAGATGTGTATTTTCCTTATTTAATCTCTGAATGTGCCCTATTTAATCTGGAAATGAGTTTAATTTAATCTGTGAATGTGCCTTTTTTAAATCTGGAAATGGGCTTAATTTAAAGATAAAAAGTTCTTCTAAATTAGAGAGAAACCCTCTGGTTTTATCACTTTGCAAACTCCTGTCTTTGCTGAGTAATATGCTTTATTTAATCTGAGAATGTGCCTTTTTTAGTCTGCGAATTTGCTTAATTTGAAGATAAAAAGTACTTCTAAGTTAGAGAGAAACCCTCTGGTTTTATCACTTGGCAAACTCCTGTCTTTGCTGGGTTCTGCTGAAGTTTTAATGTATAAATTGGTTCAAGAAATGTTTGATTTACTCCCAAAAATGCAGTTTTGCAGAAATACTTCTTTAACGGAATGAGGTTTTATCAGAAACTTTGTGATTTTACATTTTGCAAAACTTTGTTTCAAATTTTGCCTAAATTTGATAACATCAGGGCTGGGGAAACAAAATAAAGGCTAAAGCAGAGGAAAAGAAAGGATTTTCTTCCTGAATCCTGTTTTTATTTTCTATTTCTAAGGAATCCAAAGGCTTTTGCTTGAGTTTGACTCAAAACATGATAATAACAAAAAATAAATTCAGTCATAGTGCTGAAAAACCAAATTTTCATAGAAATTTATTTGTAAAAGCCACTTCTGGCTCATTTACTGGGAGCTGATGATGGTTGTATCTTTTATTAGGGTAAAAATTAAATTCATAATTAATTATTGAATTTTTAGTCTAGATCCAGCAGAAGGTGAAGGAAAACCCAGCAGCTGTTGGGATGTTGGGAATGGTGGAGGAGGATTGTTGGAACCCTGGTTACTGAGAATTTGAAATTTTCTGTGCTGCCAGGCACTGACCTCCAAGAGAAAACTGCATTGACCTGAGGCCGTGGAGAAGCTTCCAAAATTAAATTATAGGACTGAGATTATGGGTGTGGAGTTTGATAGAAGTGTGTGATATCACAGGGTGGAAAACTTGGAGTTTAAGGGTTTAGAATAGAGTAATGGATATAAAGCAAGATGGAGGTTTTAGGGAGGAGGCTGCTCCTTCTTCTTCATCTTCTCCATGGGTTTGGGTGGTTTTGTGTAATTGGATAAAAAGTCCCATTGCAGGCCATGGGTGGTTGGTTATTGGGTTAAAAGTAAAAAATAATTGAGGCGCCATTTCTTAATTGGACCGTTTATATTTAAAATGCATTGTAGAGAGAGATGGGGCTCCAGTTTTAGTTTGTTAGGGTGGAGTTCTACAGCACTTTGTGTTTGTGAGACTGTGACAGCGATAAGAACTGATAAACATCTGAGTCCAACAAGAAATACCCTCCAGCACATTTAATCCCAACCTTGGGATTAAAAGAAGCAAAGAATCTGCAGAAGATGTTTGATTTCCAATGGATTCCTGACCCACCAGGGCAAGCACGAGCCCTCCTTTGCCTCCTGCTGCAGCCAGCACAACCTTTGGGATGTGAAAATAAAAACAGATCCAAATTTTGCCTCCAAGGCCACAACGTCTTCGTTTAACATAAATTACAAAGCCCTGCTACGGCAAGTGCAAATCCTGCAAATAACAGGAGGTTGAAATGATAACAAAACCAGAATAACGAACCAAAAATCTATCAAAATTCTGAATTTCAGGAATAACACAGGGGATTCTGCTGCCTGTGCTTCTGAGCTCGTGATTCCTGCTGTCTGCCCCCAGGATTCACCTGCCTCAGGTGCACCTTGTGCTTCACCTCATCCTCTGGTTTTTATAACTTACCTGAGCTTGTAAAATTACCTAACATTCAACTTGAAGCTTCTTTATTTTGAGAATTGCATGAATTACCCAACACTGTGATTATACATGAGAAAATATGCACTGAGGCTGCATTTCAGCAACCAAATCCAGAAGATCTAAAAGCCTAAAATTCAGAGCAGCAAATGCTGCAGCATCCTATCCAGACACCCCCCCGCCTCCTGCTTTCATCTAATCTGGTTTCTTTTCTTGGAGTTTGCTCTGCATCACAGAATTTTGGAGACTAAGCCCCAATGAAAACAAAACCAAGCGAGGTGCTGAGGATGAGAGCAGGAGCTCTCAGGGTTCACAACGGCAGGGTCTGAGGCTCAGCAAGTGCAGGGACCTGCCCATCCTCACCCAGCACAGCCCCAAGTCCCAGCTTTGAGGTTTTGGGAGCTTTTCCTGACTGTCCAGCTCTGTCCTGGGCTGTCCTGAGCAGAGAGGGGAAAGTTTTTGGTGCCTTTGATGCTTCCATGGCCAGAACATGCGGATCTGCGGCCAGAGCCTCCTTACGTCACCAGGGAGAGAAAAACCCCCAACCCCTGCAGCTCCCCAGCCTTCTGCAGCCCAATTTATGTCCAATTTGCAGACTTTCAACATAGCAGCCTCACAGTTCATAAAATCAAACTCAGCCAGGGCTAAGTCTCTGGGTAATGGATTTAGGATCACTTGAGGTGTTACTGGCAGTTCATGATGGGTAACTTTCTTGTTAACTAAAGTCCCTTTTGCTAAATGAGTTCCAGGTTTAACTCCCTCCAGTCCCAGCCTTCACTCTCCCTTTTTTTACCCTTTTTTTCCTTTTTTCCCCCCTTTTTTTGGCAGCGCTGTTCTGGATGGGAAGGGAGGGGGAGAGGAGGAGGTGGCACAGGACTTTTTATTGGGCTGCACGTGGAGGGCTTTTCATGGCCAGGGCTACGGGGAGCAGAGACAGAGGCAGGGAGAGGGGGGAGAAAGGTGGGATAAGTCAGTCTTTGTGTGAGGGAAGGTGCTGAAAGGAGGGCTGTGTGCTGGGGCTGGGGAACAGCCCTCTGGCTCCGCTCGTCTGCGCAGGGCTCTGGAGCCAGCCTGGAGCTCTTTGGCTTCCGCGGGTTCCTGCAGGCACCGTGGGGAGCACGGCCAGGCTGGGAGAGCGTGGCAGGAAAAGCATGGTAGGGAAAGCAAAGCACGGCAGGGAAAGCATGGCAGGGAAACCAAAGCATGACAGGGAAAGCAAGGCCTGGACAGGGCAGGGAGAGCGTGGCAGGGAAAGCATGGCAGGGAAACCACAGCCTGATCAGGGCAGGGAAAGCATGGCATGTACAGGGCATGGAAAGCATGGCAGGGAAAGCATGGCCTGATAATGGCAGGAAAAACATGGCAGGGAAAGCGTGGCCTGGACAGGGCAGGGAGAGCATGGCAGGGAAAGCATGGCCTGATAATGGCAGGAAAAACATGGCAGGGAAAGCATGGCCTGGACAGGGCAGGGAGAGCATGGCAGGGAAAGCATGGCAGGGAAACCAAAGCATGGCAGGGAAAGCAAGGCCTGGACAGGGCAGGGAGAGTGTGGCAGGGAAAGCATGGCAGGGAAACCACAGCCTGATCAGGGCAGGGAGAGCGTGGCAGGGAAAGCATGGCAGGGAAACCACAGCCAGATCATGGCAGAGAAACCATGTCAGGGAAACCACAGCCTGATCATGGCAGGGAAAGCATGGCATGTACAGGACATGGAAAGCATGGCAGGGAAAGCATGGCCTGATAATGGCAGGAAAAACATGGCAGGGAAAGCGTGGCCTGGACGGAGCAGGGAAACCATCGCAGGGAAACCACAGCTTGATCATGGCAGGGAAACCATGGCCTGGACAGGGCAGGGAAACCATGACAGGGAAACCACTGCATGGAAACTGCAGCCTGATCATGGCAGGGAAACTATGGCAGGGAAATCATGGCCTGGACAGGGCAGGGAAACCACAGCCTGATGGTAAGGGCAAACATGGCCTGGACAGGGCAGGGAAAGCATGGCCTCGTCATGGCCTGGAAACCACAGCCTGGACAGGGCAGGGGAGCCACAGCAGGAAAACCATGGCAGGGAAACCATGGCCTGGCAGGGAAACATGGTCTCCACATGGTAAGGAAGGCATGGCCTGAACGTGGCAGGGAAACCACAGCAGGGAAAGCATGGCCTGTATAGGGTAGGGAAACCATGGCAAGGATACCATGGCAGGGAAACCATGGCATGTACAGGTCAGGGAAACCATGGCAGAGAAAGCATGGCCTGGAAACCACAGCCTGCTCAGTGCAGGGGAACCATAGCCTGCACATGGCAGGGAAATCATGGCCTGTTTATGGCAGGGAGCCCATGGCCAGGCAGGGAAACATGGTCTGCATGTGGTAGGGAAGGCACGGCCTGAACGTGGCAGGGAAACCATGGCAGGGAATCCATGGCCAGGCAGGGAAACCATGACAGGGAAACCACAACCTGTATGTGCCAGGGACACCCAGCCCCTCCTGCCATGGGCTCCCTGGGCTGGCAGTGCTGCCCAGGCCCTGTTTTTAGAGCAGCAATGGGGTTGCTCCATGAACCATCACCCATGGACCTTCCCTGTGGAGCCCCTGGTGCCTCTCTTCCCCCGGCACTGGGTTTTGCAGCTGAGCAGCCGTGCTGTTTGTCTGGCAGGGTTGGCTCTGCAGGCCATGGTCATTTCCAAATGCTGCCCATCACCCTTGCAGATTTTGAGGGAACATCATCAAAAATTTTTCTCCCTCTGACAGCACTTCTGGCAAAAATGAAAACGTGGGGCTGTTGTGTTTTGGTTTTAACCAAAGTAGCAGCTTTGTCCTTGCTCTACAGGCCATTTCTGCCTTCAAACATTCACCTCTCAAGTGTTTTCTTGGAAAAATGATCACCCCAGGAACTCTGTGTCTCCTTCCACCACCCTGCACAGGGCCAAAAGGAATGGATCAAAACTGATGAGAGCAGTCAAAACAAGTGTTTAACACAATTTTCTGAGGTCCAATCTCCTTCAGGAGTTGTTTGCAGAGAGGTTCCTCACTCAGAACACATCTGAGATGAAGCAATAATTCAAAAGTGTAAAAAAAGCCCCATTCCAAATGAAAAAAATGATGTTATTTTTGGTCTAAAGCAGCATTCTGAGATGAATTTCAACACCATCATCGACTGAAGGGACTCCAAAGACCATGACAAGCCCAGACACGGTGCTGCACAGAGAAAGGAGTTTGCAGGCCAAGTTTAGCAACCTCCAAGCCTACTAATGGGTGTATTTTACATTCTGGCTACAATCAAATGGGCCCAGTAGTGATTTATTATTGATACCAAATAAAAACCCACTTGATAATCTCAAAGCATTACCTCCAGGAGAATATTTCCTTTCCTTTCTGGACATGTCAGCCAACATTTTCTTATCCCAGCCTGGGAGAAGCCTGAAACTATAAATGGAATATTACAGGAATCCAGTGGAGGACTCTCTTCCACTCCATTTCATGGTTATTTGTTTGCAGTAACTCAGAAATTGTCATGTGAGCTCCTTTTCCTCTTGGAAGGGGCAGTGTCTCCCTGAGGCTGTGCCAGCTGCTGCCTCCAGCCCAGCCTGGATTGGCTTTCAAACTAAACAAATAATTTTATTTAAAGGAGGAAGAGAAGCAGAAATTGTCCATCAATCCCCCCCAAGTCCCCCTGGCTCTGTTTGCTCTGGTTTTGTGACAAAGCCTCTGGTCTCGTGCTCTGCACCATCTCTGGCAAAATCCATGGATGATGTCTCACTAAAAAGCTCCATTTCTAAAAAGTAAAGTGATCTTTTTTATTTTTAAAACCAGCTCATAAATATTGATTTCAATCTGCCACGATTTCAGTCAGGATTTCCTGGTTGAATGGAATGATTTCCTGATTGAATTTCATTGATATCAATAATGGTTCAATATCTCTGGGGAACTGCCGTGAACAGGGTTCTACTGATAGGGCAAAGGTGACTTAATTGGAACTAATCCTGATGAAGATGAAGATGAAGATGAAGATGAAGATGAAGATGAAGATGAAGATGAAGATGAAGCAAGATTCCCAGCTGGATCAGGACAACATCCACCCTCCCAGTGCCCTATCCTGGCCAGGCACAGCTGTCCATGAGGAAGCACAGGGGGCAGGGAGAGAGCAAAGACCAAAAGACAGGGGAGCAAAATCATCCAGATCTTTCCAGATCCGCCCTTTCCATGAAGAAATTCCTCCTGCTGTCCAACCTGAACCTCCCTTCTGCCCCTTTCTTTCAGTGAAACCCTCCAGGTATTCTTATCCAAACCATTATCCCAGCCCTGAGGAACTGCCTGTTGCACTTTTCCATCTGCACCCCCTGAATCCCATTTCCAGCTGGGATGGGGTTGGATTCCCAGGCCACGGCTCAGCAACCGCATTCATTTTCAGCAACTTGAACAGCCAGGAAAGACTCTTGACCAAACAAATGGCTCCCCATAAACATGTCCGAGGAAATTAAGATGCTACAACTGATCTGCTTTAATAAAATTACGAGCTCGGCTCCGATTCCAGTGTTGCTCCCTGTATTTTCTGCATCGCGCCATGCAATTAATCCTTCCTAAAATAAACGGGCTGATTAAAATTCCATTATCCTGACAGTTCACAATAAACCATGGGACCAATGATCCCCTCTCTTTTTAACCTTTTGAGCCATTATAATTAATTCTGGATTTATGTCATTTGCTGGCAAATGTTCCGATCACCTTCCTAACTACTTCAACAATTCCAAACAGTTGCGCTCTCCAGCGTGTAAACAATGGACAATAATTGAACTATTTAACCTGATTCCCATTTCATGGAGTTTCCTTTGGACACAAAGCTCAGTATTGAGTTGCTCAGGATTGAGTTGTTTGCCTTTTTTATTTTTTTTCAGTCTCTAATTAAGTGCTCATGAAAAATAAAATAATAACACTTTGGAAAAAGACAGAAAAGGGCCTGAATTAGATTCTTTTGGTCCCATATTCAACTTGTGAGTGAAGAGAGACCTGCTGAAGAACATTATTTTATGGTGTTATTTCAATCATATTAAAAATCCCAATATTTTCTGCAATTCCCTGTTGTCCCAAGCCAACCTTCCTTACACACCCTGTGCTTTAGGATGACAACACTACACCTAGAAAAACACCCAAAATAATCATAATTTTGCCCAGTGGAATCACATTTTGCCTAAATGCCTCTAGTTTTCACAACAAACACATCATGGAAATGAAACTGATCTCCCAACCAAGTCTATTCTAGGTAAAATATCAGGTTTGAGGGGCTGCAAGTCCATCCCTACCCCAACCTGTGGCAAAAGCACCAAGAAATACGGTTTATATTCTTTAAAAATCATGTAAAGGCACATCAGCCAGCTTGGAGGAGGTGGATTTACTAAATCAACCTCTGCTTTGCCTGCATTTTGCGGGTATTTTTATTTCCCTGTCATACAATTTCCCAAAAAGAAACCAAATAACAAATGAGGTGATCCTGTGCTATTAAAATTGCCACTTAAATGAATTTGTCTTGGTTTGGGGAAAAGAGCATCAAAATGTCAGCTGCTCAAAAACACAGATCCAATCTCCAAATTTTTCAGAAGGTGGAAAATCCATTTCCTAACCAGCCCTACTTACCACTGGGTACATGGGTTACTTATCCAAACTCACCCTGACCTTCAAAAATGTTTGGGTTGATGTCAGTGTTTGGGCTGAGGTTTGGTTTGGCCAGTTCTGCTTTTTCCATAGCAGTGCACCCATCCCTAGAAGAGATGGAATAAAAAGAGGAATTCTAAGCACACAGAGACCCAACTATTTAATAGAGATAATAAAAAAAAATTTAAAAAAATTCTTTATCTTTATCTGATCCTCTGATCCATGCCCATGAGCAGCAGCCGATCACACCGCGAAACCCATCGGCCCCAACAGCAACACCCGATGAAAAGGAGGAAAGAAAACAGATTTATGAACCAGCTAAACAGTGTTTACATTGATAAATGAGCTTTCTAGAGATCCCCAAGTCCATTCCAAACCCCCTTTTTGAGCAGCTTTTACCCAGCCAGCTGCAGCATCCCCCGGGACCCCTCAGTGGCACTGGCAGCAGCCTCCCCTCCGAGTTCCTGCCGAGGTCTCCGGAGCAGCGCCCGGGTGTTGAGATTTAAGGATGTGCTGCTGCTCCCATCAGCTGCACAGGATGGACTCTGGTCCATCCTGTCAGCACCCTGGGAACGAGCAAAGGCCGCCTTTGTGCGCGCCCCGGGCCCATCTCGTTCTGGTTCGAATTAAGAGCGGCGGCGATTTCCGCCGCCGGGGCTTTGCAGAAAGCTCCCAATGTTCCGTGGCCGTGCTCCGGTTGCAGCGCCATGGGAGGCTCCAGGCAGATGCCAGCAGCGTTGTCTCACTTTGCTCTCCTGGTTTTGCTTTCTGAGGAGGTTGGGAAGGAAAAGGAGGTGGGGGGTGGTCATAGTGGGGAGAGAGAATGGGAGAAAGGGGCTGAGGATGAAGCACGAGTTATGGATTGTTCCATGGACTGCAAAATTCCTGATTTGCTCCCACTTGTGGGATCTCAGCACCTCAGGACTGAGGTGCCGAGCCACCGAGACCACTCTTGGGGGGCTCGGGAGTCCTGGAATGTTCCAGAAGTGTCTGGTGGCTGGACTTTGACCCTACACAGGAGACGACACCTGTATGAGGATAGGAGGGTTTCACCGGGGTGAATGGTGAAGGGATTGGTTAATTAGAGGGTGAGACACAGGGTTTAGGATTTCTGTACAGGGGGGTTTAGAGAAGTAAGATGGAGGAATTGGGGTGTGTCCTGTCCTTCTTCTTCTTCTCCTCCATCTTCTGTGGTGATGGTGGCACTTTGGGATTGGTCATTACTAAAAGTGCACCGGGCAATAAGAATAAATGGTATTGGGGAAAAATGATAAATATTGTACACGTAACCATGGGTATAAAGATAGGTGACCGCCCGGAGGGCAGGGGAGTGTGCTCATGGCTGGCTGCTGAGCAGAGCTCTGTCGGGCCGAAAGAAAATCTTTTAGATAAACAATTAATAAACACCGAGACCGAGAAAAGAACTGAAGCCTCTTCTCGTCCTTTGATACGCGGGCTGCCCCAAGGCCACCCCGGGCCTTTCCAGGCCCTTCAAACAACCGAGAAAACCGGACACCACTGGCGTCCAAGTTTTGATGGAATGGTGGAGGATGTTCCTCAGCACAGCCACAAGAATGGTTTGGGTTGGGAGAGACCCTGAAGGTCGTCCAGTTCCACCCACACCTTCCACTATCCCAAGCTCCATCCAACCTGGCCTTGGCCATTCCAGGGATCCAGGGGCAGCTTCTCTGGGCACCCTGTGCCAGGGCCTGCCCACCCTCCCAGGGGAGAATTCCCTCCCAACATCCCATCTAACCCTGACCTCTGGAATACCCCAGTTAGAGGTGGAAAATCTGCAGGCCAGGGTACAAAACCCCCTCAGCACCCAGAGCAGGAGCTGCAGCCAGTGTGAGATCACAACACTGATGGGATTTTGAATTTTGTTAATTTGAATCCAACAGAGAGTGTTTATAAAACCAGTTCCCTCCTCCGATCCTGGCATTCCCAGGGAAGGCACAGACAGAGTGGCAGCAGCAATGAGTGGTGATTTTCTTCACCTGCCTTTCCCTGCGCTCAGAACCTCACAGAAAATGTCCATGGGACTGTGCAGATTCACAGGGATGATTAATACTTGCTGTTGATTATTGGCATGTTGACTCCAAGGCATGACTCAAGAATTACATGAACGTTTTTCCAATCCTTTGCCAGATTTTATTCCCTGTGCCACAGATACATTCTGAGATAGGGAGCAAAGCCAGGGACAAAGAGAAGCTGGGGCTGCTCCATCCCTGGGAGTGTCCAAGATCAGGTTGGATGGGGCTTGGAGCCACCTGGGATAGTGACGGATGTCCTTGCCCATGGCAGGAGGTGAAATGAGATGAAATTTAAAGTTCCTCCCATCCCAAACCATTCCCTGATGCTGTGAAACCCACGCTCCTGAGGCCATGCCCTGATCCTGGCCACAGAAATCCTCTCCTAAATTTGCCTCAGGCTCCTGAGCTGGAACAAACACGTGGGGGCTGAAAGTACAAAAAGTCTTGTCCATACATAAATATACAAAGCTGGGAGCAGAGCAGGTTCCTGAAGGGAAATCCATTGTACCCAAATGGTGCCCACAGGCCTGGAATAGCCGGGTGGTTTTGCAGGAGCAGGGAGGACACTCAGCCTGTTGACGTCCTGCTTTAGGCAGCAGGGCTCAAAGTCAACAGCAGCGTGGTGAAAATATCTCTGCAGATTTATTTATTTATCTGCATTCAGCCCAGCTCTCCCTTTCTTCACAAGAACACAATAAACAAACCTAAAAATGGGGGGAGCGAGTGGCCAAGAGGTTCCGGCTTGGCCTGGCAGGTTTAACCCTGTTCTGTCTCATTGGCAATCAATATTGGAAGGCAATCTTGCATGTCCCATGTTTTTCAGGTTTGAATGTGACAGCTCTGTGGGGCTGGGAGGGTTTATCCCCAGCAGGATTGCTCATGGAACCTTGGGACAAGTGGGAAAAACTGGGAAAGGAAACATCCCAAACAGCGCCATCCCTGGATGGGGGCTCCCATCCACAGCCTTGCAGTTTTCCTCCATCCTTAGCCCTTTTCCTCCTTCCTTTTCCTTTTCCTTTTCCTTTTCCTTTTCCTTTTCCTTTTCCTTTTCCTTTTCCTTTTCCTTTTCCTTTTCCTTTTCCTTTTCCTTTTCCTTTTCCTTTTCCTTTTCCTTTTCCTTTTCCTTTTCCTTTTCCTTTTCCTTTTCCTCTTCCTTTTCCTTTTCCTTTTCCTCTTCCTTTTCCTTTTCCTTTTTCTTCCCCCTTTTCCTTTTTTCTTCATATTTTTCCTTTTTCCTTCCTCTTTTCTCTTTTCCTCCTTCCTTTTCTTCCTTCCTTTTCCTTTTCCCACTTTCCTTTTCCTTTTCCTTCCATCCTTTTCCTTCTTCCTCCATCCTTTTCCTTTTCCCTCCTTCCTTTTCCCCTTTCCCTTTTTTCTCCATCCTTTTCCTTTGCCCTGTTTCCTTTTTCCTCTTCCTTCCCCCCCTTTTTCTTTTTCCTCCATCCCTTTCCTTTTCCCTCCTTCCTTTTCCTTTTCCCTCCTTCATTTTCCTTTTCCCCCCTTCCTTTTCCTTTCGCCTCTCCTTTTAAGCCCTGAATTCCAGCAGGGCACTGCCTTTTAGAAAATACTTTTTACAAGCAAAAAAATCATTGCAAATACCATTATTACAGATAATAAAAATTATCCTCTGCTATTCAGAGAAATCACAAGATGTGGAATTTGGAGAATTACAGCAGAAACTGTATTTTCATTTTTGTTTTGTATGTACTCATTTATTAATGAAATATTTAAAAGCAAAGAACTTTCTGGATTTCTTTCACCATTGAAAACGTTTTTTTCAGTGTCACGTTTTCCCCTCAGACTGTTTATTAGAAAGTTTATTACCTTTCCTTTTTTTTTTACAAAACATCAGTTTTATGGGAAAAGGCATCCAAGACCTCAGAGCTGCCAGCCCCTCAGATGAATAAATCTGACAGAGTTTTCTCCTGACTGTTCTGGTTCTGGGCTTTGCATCAATTTAATCCACACAACTCAATCTGCACCAACATATCAGGGGGCAAAAAATCCTGGGGTGGTTTTATTTCTTCTGCATGGGGGACAATTTACAATGTGAAATTGCCAAATTTTCCTTTAAATTTGCCTTGCTATATTCTTTCAAATATCACAAAGTATTACCTTTAAATCATGAAGCTGCCACTGCTTTTTGCCTGTAATTATTATCATCCTTTTTTTTTGCTTTCCTCCTTCCTCTTTTCCTTTCAGAGAGAACCAAATTTTGCTGGATTTTTGAGTTTGATATTTTCCAATATGTTCATGTGTCTGAATGGGTTTTCTTATGCTGTATTTATTTTTATGGGATATATAGAAATAAAACCAGGCTCAGACCCTGCTATTTCGTAATAAATTGGTGGAAGCATCCAGATCTAATCCATAAAGTTGAGCAGAAATCAGGAGCAAGGAGGGCACTTTTGGATGGTCTGGTCCGTGCTGGAGACAATTCCCTCCATCCAGCTCTAAAGGTGACACCGCTTTAAAGAATCCCACAGGGATAAATCACCAGACAAATCCATAAATCATTTTATCACCCTTAGAACATCTTTTATTTTTCTCCAGGAATGATTTCAAATTTCTGCCTGAGCAACCCTTGGGCATAAGAGATTTGGGAATATTCTGAATATTCAGGCTTCTTCTTTTTTTTTTTTTTTAGCTGTTCTGCTACAAAGCCGATGGGATTTATATTTAGTCTGTGTTCCTGTCCCTATTTTATAAACACAGGAATTCTGAGACAAAATAATAATAGTGTGAAAATGGACCAACCGCAGTGACGGCAGAGGCAGGGATGGACTCGGGAGTTTACAGTTACCCAGCAAATGTTTGGCTCCAACAGTGGGTCCCTCATGTAAGATTCACTTTTAATTACCCACTACACTCATATCTGAGTCAAAAAAAATAAACACAGATAGGGAGAAGGATACGAAAGGCAGTGGGCATGAAATCATGGAGTGGAAACCCGAAATGATGCATTTGCTTAATTTAACCCAGGCAGCTCAGCAGTGGCTCTGCAGTGCCAGTGTGGGCAGCTGGGGATTTGGGCTTTTATCTGCCCAGAGAAGATTTCATGCCCTTGGTTTATTTGTGTAACTCTGCTCCATTTCTAACTGCAGCAGCACATGCTATTTACCCTTTTGAAAAAGGTTGTCAAAATTTGTAGATATCACACGAGTGCCTAAACCATAAGAAATAAAAAATATTTTCTTTTCCATGTCCAGTAAATAATAAATATTTTAGATTTCATCCTTTAGCTGGTCATTTGACTTTTCCAGTTAGAAACATTGCTGCTGTACAAGTCAGGAGTCACTCTAGGAAAAGAGTGGATGTTAAATTACATTTTCAGCTATCTTGACAAGCAGTACTTGGCACAGTTTTCTCAGGGAACAAGCTGGTCTATAGATTTCTGAGAAATTAAAACCATATGGCAACACCTTGGAGGAAAAAAAAGCAGCCCTTCTCTGGAAGCATCCTTGGAGTTTTCAAAATGTATGCGAATTAAATATAGTCCTGTTTATTTAGAAAGAATCTGCTCGGATTAGAGCCGGACTCTCATTTCTGCTCCAAGAATTAAATTGCCAATAAAGCCACAATGGGAGAGAGCCTCATGACTGCATTTCTGTTCATAAACTCAAGCTGAATTTTGGGTTCATTTTGGCTAAACTCTGCTTTTCTGCAGACATTTAAATTAGGGCATCAACTGGAGGGTGAGGGGTTTCCTCTGATAATTGTGATAATGTTGGCTGGGAGCAGATTCCACTTGTCCCTGGCACTGCCAGGGCTACAGGAGATGGAAGGTAAAGTTCAAAACTCCTGTCAGAGATAAACTGGAGCTCTGCAGAGCAGCACTGACCTGACTCTGAGGACAGCTGGGGACAGGAGGGGTCACAGAGCTCCGGGGCACAAAGATCCTTCCAAAAAACCCATTTGGGACACAGGGCTGGGGAGATGGAGCCCAGAAATGCAGCTGGACACAACCATGTTCCTTAGCAAATTAACCTGAAATGGTTTTTCATTGAAATGCAGAGCCTCATTTATTAAAATGTAGAGTCCCGTTTATTAAAATGTAGAGTCTCCTTTCTGCAGGGCAGTGAGGAGAAGCTGCCTCATGGCGCCTCCTCCTCCTCTTCCTCCTCCTCCTCCTCCTCACGTGCCGCAGCTGGAAAAAGGTGCTGGAAAAAAAAGTCCCTTTTTCCTGCTGAATTATCTGGTGACATTACAAGCTTTGACAAGAAGAGAAATCTCCTCCAACTCCTCCCCAGACCAATATGTGGTCAAATATATGACTTCAGCGGAAAGCATTTGATTAGATGGATGTAGGGGATATAAAACCCTTCAATTGGGGACAGATCTTTTCATATAGGAAACATATTTTCAATGTTGGATTTTATGGCGGCGAGGAAGTGCGTAAAAAACTTTTCAGCAACATAATACCCAAAAAAAAAAAAAAAAAAAAAAAGCTGAAAGCCCTCAATTTTCCCCTGCCTCTGCTGCTGTAGACTTCTTGTATATTTGCACATTTGGATATGATGACAATTAGTTCTGTGCTGCGGGACTGGATTGATTTCGCTGCCTGGGCCCCGTCCAGCTCAAACCTCGCAGGTTCAAATACAGAAGCTTTTGGTTAATGAACTCCAGAAAGTGTAAAATCCTGAGGCCCTGCAGTTACACGATCGCCCTTCCCAACAGCAGCACTAATATCTAACAAGGCCAGCTACTGTTCTACCCCTTTAGAAGAAGCTCATAAAAAGGAGGTTTAATTTGTCTGGGAAAAATAGACTTTAAAATAAAATTATACAAAAAAAAAAAAAAAAAAAAAAAGAAAAGAAAAAACACTGTGAGTTCCCTGGTGGAAAAACATGCCTTGTATTATGGAGCCTTCCCCATGAAATGTCTTGGAAATTAGGAAAAGTTAACATGTCCAGTTGGAGCTGAGCCAGGAAATGAACAGTGGATGTTCTCTTGTAAAAATCCTGAAAGCAGCGAGGAACTCATAAACAGTTTGCAGAGTGAGGCGAAATGGAGCACTTTATGTTCCCTAATGGAAATTCAGCTTATTTGTACATGGATTCAAAGGGACAGCGTGATGTCATCAAATGATTGAAGGTCAGCAGCACGGCAAGAGTCAATATTCAGTGGTGGATGGAAACATCCCATTCTTCCTGAGGTATTTTGGAGGAGCCACCAACAGTGGGGTTTGTCTTGGCCCTCTGGAGCTGGTACAGGAAAACCTCAGCAGCTCTATTCCTGGAATTGCAAGGTGGGAAGTTTACTGTTACCATCAGTCTAAGGAGGGCCTGCAGGAATATTGGGAAAAATTTGTGTTGGGTTCAGCAAACAGAGACATTTCCTAGAGAAAACCTCACCTTTGGTGATGCCTCAGGTTTGGCTTTTCTATGTTTCAGGTTCTGTGCTGCTTTAGTGAGTGGGGCTGGGCTCACACCAGGGGATGCTGAGCTCTGTGCACAGAGCAGGGAGACAAAACAATTCCTGCTCCAGCTGGGCACCAAGGACAAATGATCCAAATCTCAGCCCAGGAGCACAAACCCCGTGGGCTGGAGAGAGAAAAACAAGCAGGGTGGGACTGGATGGGCTAAAGCTGGAATGGGACAATGAACTGCAAGGTGCAAATGGAGCAGAGCTGATCCCAGGGAGAGACCCCGTGCCCGGCCGTGCATTTTGGGGCCATTTTGGTTCATTTTGGGTTCAATTTGTGACCATTTTGGTTCATCTTGGGTGCAGCCCTGGCTGGGCTCTTGTGCTGCCCAAGGTGGATCCATGGAGGAGATGCTTTGAGCAAATCCCAGCTTTATTCTGTAACTCTGCCCAGCCTCTGCTCCAGCTCAGCCTTCTGAATGACTTTTGAGTAATTTCAGTTCCTTATCTGAGTAGTTTTGTTCATCACTGTAAATTCTATTATATGAAAACATCCACATCATTTTGATAAGGGCTGTCTTGCACTGCCCTCAGTTCTAAGCATTACCATCCATTTAGAAATTGAGTAAATCTGGTCTAACTCAATTTTTTAACTCAATTCAGAATTAATCTCCAATCAAGGATGAGTTTGCAAATCTTAACTGGCAATAGAACTCCACATCCTGGACTCAGTAGGAATATTAAAAACATCATCAGGAATGGTCAGGCTGACAAGAGGGAATAAAGGATTAATAGAAATAATGAACATAAAATATTCAAATAACAGAACTGAAGATGCACAAAGCTCACCCAGGAATATCTCCAGGCTGTGGTGCTCTGTACAGGCACAGCTGGATTTCCTTTACAGATGTTTTCCTGCAGGGTTTTTTGGAAGGGATCAGGAGGATCCTGTTTTTACAGAAATCCACAGGCACAGCAACAGGGCATGAGATTCCTGAGATCAGCTGGAGACAAAGAGCAGAACACAGGAGATTTTTACTCCTTGACTTCTATCTCCTAAGCATTTTCTTATTCCATGGATTACGGTCCATTCACTCTAAGATAATTTCTGAAATAAGGTGAGAGCTCGTGCCCTGAAAAAGATGGGAAATCTTCAACCACTTACTAAGAAATCAATGCTGATTTCTTAAAAATGAAAGCTCTTCTTTTCAGTTTCTTCCCTTTGAAGGAAACTTCTCAATCATTTGATTTTTGCCAGCACTCATTTGTCTCCCACCTTGGCAGGAGGTGAGTGCAGATTCAGTGGAACAAATCCCCATTTACATCCCCTTGCTGTATTTCGTGGCAGCTGCCAATTTGGAGGTGGGAGAGATGGGCCAAAAACCAGGTGGTGGGCTCCAGGAGCAGATAATTTAGGAGTGACATTTATTTGTATAAAAAATAGTGCCTTCCCTTCCCTACCTGTAAGGCAGGGCCCTTTTCACGACTCTTGCCCACAGTTGTAAGAAAAGCAAATTGGAATCAAAGGAGATGCCAAGAACAGCACTTGCTGCTTGGGAACATTACTGGTTTATTATAGGAAAATACCTGTATCACACTCGTAAAGAAACTGTTAAAAATGTAGGTAGGCTCCCCTTTCTACCTCCTTCCACCTCCCCACACCTCCACACAAACCCTGCCTTTCTTCCCAGCCCTGATTCCAGCCAATTTCTTTCCCTGAGCATCAAGGAAATCCCAGACAAAGCACTGTTGGAGCAGGAAGAATCTCTCTTTCTGCTCTGATTTCAGAAGATTTCAGCCCCAAAGGTGCAGTTTGGGGTGCAGCAGGGAATTCACTCCCAAATTCTTCTTGGGAGTTGCAATCCCAGGTTGGCGTCCCTTGTACTTATCCTGCCACAAGCTGATGGGATTCTGGAAGGTTGAGTTGGAGACACCCCCAGATGCTGCTCGGAAGAGGAACTGAGGAGGAAAATGCACAAATCTTTCCTCCTCAGCCTTTCTGGGGTGTTGTATTTGCAGTGATCCCTGTGGCAGGGAGGAATGATGAATCTGACTCCATGTTCAGAAGGCTAACTTATTATTTTATTGACACTATATTATATTCTTTAATATAATATAGTATCATAATATGTAAGTAAGTGTCATACTTTAATATAATAAAGTATATATATCTACTAAACTATACTAAATAATACAGAAAGGATAATTACAGAATGCTGAAAAGATAATAATGAAAACTCGTGACTTTGGAGAGAGTCCCAACACAGTTTGGCCCTTATTGGCCATTGAGTCAAAATAATCCACACCAAAAACCAATGGAACAATCACCTGTGGGTAAACAATCTCCAACCACATTCCAAAGCAGCAAAACACAGGAGAAGCAAATGAGATAAGAATTGTTTTCCTTTTTCACATTCCACATGAGCACAACCCAGGAGAAGCAAATGAGATAAGAATTGTTTTAATTTTTCTCTGAGGCTTCTCAGCTTCCCAGAAGAAGAATCCTGGGGAAAGGATTTTTCAGAGAATATGAACGCCACACTGGGGAGCAGCCTGGGCTGGAGCTGAGCAGAACCCCCTGGAAAAAGCAGAGAATTTAAACGTTGTTTGCTTGCAAGTCGACTGAAACCAAGCCCTGATAACAGGGCCGAGTCCTTGTGGGAGCTGAGCCAAGCCTTGCACACATTCCCTCAGGTAGGAAACTGCTGAGCAGCATTTCAAAGGCCAGTCCCTCCCAGCTTTTCCTAAAAGAGCTCTTTGTGGCTCGCTGGGCTGTGGTTTCTGAGGCTCCTGGGCTGGTTCCCCACAGGACACGGGCACGGAGCCTCTCAGGGAGGGGTTTCCCTGCTGGACAGATCCATACCCCCACCCTGTGGCATGACCTGCAGCCCACAGAGCTCCAGCATTCCTGCTGGGACACCCTCCTGCCTCCAAGCTTGGAAAAAAGAGGAGCAGGATGGATCAGAGGGGTGACAGAGAAAAGGTGACCCCAAACTGCTGGAGGACAGCAGAGCTCGAGTCCTCTCCAGGCACAGCAAAACGCTGAAATCAAATTCACTCTATCAAGAAAGACCTTCTGGCTTCTCCTTCCACAGGGACAGAGGAATTTAACACCTGGAATGCAGCCAGAGGCTGAAAGATCTCACAACTGTCATGTCTGCACCACGCTGTTTCATGGCTCTGCAACGTTTTCATTGCCAATCAGAACATCCACCCTCAAAGCCTCTGTACAAAACTCTCCTCCAGCAGCCCCCACAGGGGGAGCACAGCAGTTTTTGGGGAATTATTATGGCTTCAGACAACCAGGGGTTCTCCACACCCAGAGCCCCCAATTTTCTGTATGCCACTGTAAATCTACAAAACTCCAGTTTTTATTCCACTGGGCTTGGGCTCGGGGAAGCCAAAATAAACACAAAGGCTTGTCAAAGGAGTTATATCACATTGGCAGCCGTGGAAGTGAAAGCATAATTTGCACTATTTTTTTAATAATATGGTGTCTTAGATCATTAGGAATGAGGTCCTGCACGCCCAGCCATGAGGAACTTCCTTCATGGGAGCAGCTCCTGTGCTGGACATTCGTGTGAGCAGAGGGAACGTGCCAGATGTTGGGATTTGAGCCCAATCCATCCTGACTGGCAGCAGCTGGAGCCCTGGTTTGCTGTGCTCAGACAGAAAAATATCTGCTGGATCAGGCCCTGATGATAACAGCACCCTGGAGGATAAAAATGATAGCTGGGGGACCTTGCAATGGGTTTCTGGTGGATTCTGTTAAGAAATCTGGACACTTCGGGGTGGTAGGGCTTGTAAAAGATGTAAAAATCAGCCTGGCTTTGTGTGACACTCTCAGAGACAGGTGCAGGGATGGAAATTTTGGCTTCTCTGAATTATCTGGCTTTAAAATCACTTGGAAGATGGGAAGGAAGTGACAATTCAGGAAGAAATCTCTCGGTTTGGCTCTTACCCCTCAGTGCTCCTGTGAACCACCAAATAAAGACAATTTATTTTATTTATGAACATGGATCCACCTTGGGCAGCGCAAGAGCCCAGTCAGGGCTGCACCCACGATGAACCAAAATGGCCCAAATTCCTGTCATAGGCATGGCTTGAGCAGAGCCCAAATCGTCCCCAGCCACCCTGCAGGACCCACATTCATCCCTATCAATATCCCAGGAAAATCAAGGCAGCTCTGAGCTCCAGACCACTGGGAATGTGGGAGGGGAAGGGAAGGGGAAGGGGAAGGGAAGGGGAAGGGGAAGGGAAGGGGAAGGGGAGCTCTGCTAGGAGACACCACACTGGGTCCTGCCGAGGGAAATTTCCTGAGACACCACTTTGTCCTTTTGTGACATGATGAGATAAACCCAAATTGGGAAATTATCCACAGAATTGGGAATCAATCCACAGAATTGGGAATCAATCCACATCTGCCTCCTGCAAATCCCGCTCAGCCCCGTGGATCCAGAGCCAATTCCAGGCAAGAGGCCACTGGAAGGTGTCCAGTTCTCTGTACCCCATGCCCAGCTCTGGCTGCAGAATAATTTATTTCCTGCAGCTCCTCTGGCCAAGGAAAACATCTCTGCTCCCTGTGGCAGGGCAGCTCTGCAGTGAGGAGCCTCTGTTGCAAATTGTGCACCCCAGGGGCTGCCCCACGTCGTGGGACCTGCAGGGAGCTCCACACCAGGGCACTGTGGCAAAGGACTGGGATTTACTGGTCCTTGTGCCTCCAGAAATCCATTTATGGCCAGTGGGGTGAGTTACCTCCCTCCTCCCTCCATAAAACCCTGTGGTTAATTGATTTTTTAAATTGATTTTTCGTCCTTTTTCCTTTTTTTTTTTTTTTTAATTTAAAACTCTAAGCAAGGCAAAATTTGTCTCAAAAAAAGCTGAAGAAAGGAGCTTTCAAAATGAAATCTCAAGGTGTTGGCTTGTGTCTCAAAATGGAGCTGGGCTGGGGCAGAGTGAAATGGGGAACTTAATATCCTTGTGTTTTCTTGGAATATATTTTAAAGGGGTATTGGAATAAATTTCCTTTGAAAACCAACCCCCTAACAAACTCCATTTCTCACTCCTAGACTCCCAGAAATCTTTTACCTGCAAGGAGTTGAATGCAATGTTTTACTTTTGTTCATGGGATCAGAGAATTGTGAAATATCCTCAGCTGGGAGGGACCCACAAGGATCATCCAGAATCCACAAGGATCAAACCCTGGCCCTGCACAGAGACCCAAAATCCCACCCTGGACATCCCTGGGAATGGTGTCCAAACCTTCCTGGAATTCTGTGAGCCTTGGAATGTCACCATTCCCTGAGGGCCTGGGCAGGGCCAGCGGCCTCTGGATGAGGAACCTTTCCCTGATATCCAACAGAGGGGGAAAAAAAAATTTATGTTCTCCAGAACCTCATTTGGGACAAAGCCAGAACAACCCAGAGTGTTATCCTGAGTTCAGTGGGAGCAGGATTTCCTTTTCCTTTTCCTTTTCCTTTTCCTTTCCTTTCCTTTTCCTTTCCTTTTCCTTTTCCTTTTCCTTTCCTTTCCTTTTCCTTTCCTTTTTTCCTTTTCTTTTTTTCATTTTCCTTTTTCCTTTCCTTTTCCTTTTCCTTTTCCTTTTTCCTTTTTCTTTTCCTTTTCCTTTTTCCTTTTCCTTTTCCTTTTCCTTTTCCCTTTCTTTTCATTTTCCTTTTTTCTTTTCCTTTTCCTTTTCCTTTTCCTTTTCCTTTTCCTTTTCCTTTTTCCTTTTCTTTTCCTTTTCCTTTTCCTTTTCCTTTTTTTTCCTTTTCCTTTTCCTTTTCCTTTTCCTTTTCCTTTTCCTTTTCCTTTTTCCTTTTTCCCTTTTTCCTTTTCCTTTTCCTTTTTTCCTTTTCCTTTTTTCCTTTTCCTTTTTTCCTTTTCCTTTTCCTTTTTTTTCCTTTTCTTTTCCTTTTTTCCTTTTCCTTTTCCTTTTTTTTCCTTTTCCTTTTTCCTTTTCCTTTTCCTTTTCCTTTTTTTTCCTTTTCCTTTTCCTTTTCTTTTCTTTTCCTTTTCCTTTTTTCCTTTTTTCCTTTTTTTTCCTTTTTCTTTTCCTTTTCCTTTTCCTTTTCTTTTCCTTTTTCCTTTTCCTTTTCCTTTTCCTTTTCCTTTTCCTTTTCCTTTTCCTTTTTCCTTTTCCTTTTTCCTTTTTTTCCTTTTCCTTTCCTTTTTCCTTTTCCTTTCCTTTTCCTTTTTCCTTTTCCTTTTCCTTTTCCTTTTCCTTTTCCTTTTCCTTTTCCTTTTCCTTTTCCTTGAATTCCTTTCTTCTCTTCCTTTAGTATAGTTCTAACATATCATTTTCTTTAATATAATATATATCATAAAACAATAAATCAGCATTCTGAGACATGGAGTCGAGATTCTCATTTCTCTCCTCGCCCTGGGATTCCTGCGAACACCACCACAGGATTTCACGGAAGCTGCAGCAGCAGCTGCTGCTCGTGTTGAGGAGGCAGCCTGGGATCTCTCCTCTCCGAGCTGTTCTGCACATTTACTGGAAAAGGAACGAGGAAAGTGCTCTCAGATGGGAAAAATCACTTCCAGAAGCTGTTTCTGGCAGCAGGTCACACAGTAGCTGCTGGGAAGGACCAACCCAAATCAGGGCAATGCAGGGTGGCAGCTCCAGGCTGACATTTGGCTCCGTTGCCCGCTGAGATTTTCCTCCTGCCAATGTTTTACAACAACCCAATCGCACATTTTACCTGACAAAGTGGGGAATTTACTCCTTGCCAGCTTTATTTCCCCCATCTGAGAACTCCTGCAGCAGAAATCCATCCCATGTGATAAGAGTAAATCCTGCATTATTAAAAGTGAGGGAAGGGAATTCTTTAGCAGCGCTGCTGAATATTTGAGTGAGGTTTTTTTTTCAGGATGTCTGGCTGTTATTTCATCTCGCTCATCCACACAAAATAATTGGGAAGTCAAAGCACAGCAAATATCTCCTGGTGCTCGTTGGCCAGGACTGGGACATTATTGGGGAGTTAAGTGGATAATGGTGTGAAATAAGCCTGTAAAAACCAACACACTTCACAGTTAATATTTTTGCAGGGTGCAGTTAAGTTACTGTGACACATCTGTCATAACTCTTCTGGGGAGCTTCAGGATGTGTCTGATCTTTCCCCCTCGGAACTGAAATGGATCTCCTGAGCTTCAGGAAACCCAATCCCCCCAGGTCACTGGCAATAAGCTCTGCAGTGGCAATGCAGGGCTGTGCTTACAGGCAGCCTGCAAGAGTCCAAGGCCTCGTCCTGGCCCGAGGAATCTTCATTTCCACCTGTGCACCCCCTCTGCAACTCATTTTCCAGGGTCTGGCTGGGATATTCTGGCCCCCATATCCTGGGGAAAATTCCTGCACCAACCCTTCTAAAATCTCTGAAAACTTCTGGATGAGGAGAATCACAGAATCCTAAAGCCAGTGGTTGTTTTCCTGGGCTGGGATGGACACTGAGGCAAAAAAACCCCAAAAATAAAAATCTCCCTGATTAATCTATTTTTTTTTGAGTTTTAATACTTCATTAAGAAAAGCATTTGACACTAAGAATTTCTTCCTAGCTGAAAATAAATTCGGATGGTGAAATTTTATTATAAACTAATGGAAGCTCTAAAAAAAGTTGAGTAAAATGTTCCACACATAAATATCATTCTAAGGCAAATATTCTGGATGTTTGGAAAGCTGGAGCTCCTGGCTGGTTTATCTGAGCACTGATGAGAAATTCCTCTATGAGGAATCCCTCTCCTCTCTATCACCCAGCAGTGACTTTTTCTAGAGTTTTTCTAAGCTAAAACCAACCTCATGCACTTTGGGAAGTGGCAATTTTCTGTCCCCAGGTGCTGTTTGTGCTCCCAAAGCGAGCAGCAGAGAGGCAGAAGCAGAAATTGCAGTGACCACCTCTGCTCTTGGGGCCCCACACACCCAAAACTTTGGGATTTCTGTCCAATCCAACTTGGAAATGGTCTGGGCTGGCTTTGTGTTCCAGTCTGAAGGAGGAGAATGAAAAGGAACGGAAAAGTTATTAATGTATAAAAATGGAAATGTGTTGGATTTCTACACCCTTCAAGGACCATTTTGGGTACCTGGGATTAGATCCTGCGCTTTTAGGCCGCGCTCTCACAGACCCCATCCTCTGCTTTGTGTTAAGCTCTGATTTCCAGGATTTTGGCTGAGCTCAGCCAGGAGAGGGGATTCATTCCCAGAGGAACAGAGCAAGCTCTGGGTTCTGCTTTCAAAGAAACCTGAGGGTGTCTGGGCTCAGAAAACATCTTCAAACCCAAACCATCCTCCCTGGCTTGGCCCAAACCCAAAACCCAACTGCAGCTTGCTCCTTTTGCAGGACAGAGGGGAAGGAACTGAGTGGAATCTGTTTCCAGCTGTGAAATACCTGCAGACATTGCCTTTTAATAGGGATATTTCATGCCATCCCATGATTTGAGGGGATATTAAATGAGGAGCAGATATTTAATCCTGTGGCTTTGGGGAAGTTTTGCTGCTCTGATATTGAGCTCCTCTCTCAGCACTAAAACAGGGAGCTCCAGGGTTGGGGTGTAAATGTTCCAGAGAGCCCCAAGTTTAGAGCTATTGACAAAAACTCTTGAACAAAAATTGAGTGAAATCATATTGAATTATTGAACAAAAATTGAGTGAAATCATATAAAATCCTCCGTTTTGTGCTGACGCAGTGGTGCCAGTGATTTGAGGAGCAGATATTTAATCCCATGGCTTTGGGGAAGTTTTGCAGCTCTGATATTGGGCTGCCATCTCAGCACTAAACCAGGAGCTCCAGGGTTGGGGTATAAATGGTCTAGAGAGCCCTGAATTTAGAGCTAAAGGTGTTAGGGGCTTAAAATGGAACAAAAATTGAGTGAAATCAAATAAAATCCTCCGTTCTGTGCTGATGCAGTGGTGCCAATGATTTAAGGGGGTAATTAATGAGGAGCTGATATTTAATCCTAGAGCTACAGGGCAGTTTTGCAGCTCTGATATTGAGCTCCTCCCTCAGCACTAAAACACGGAGCTCCAAGGAGATGGTTGGGGTGTAAATGTTCTACAGAGTCCCAAGTTTAAATCTAAAGGGGTTAGAGGCTTAAAATGGAACAAAAATTGAGTGAAATCAAATAGAATCCTCTGTTCTGTGCTGATGCAGTGGTGCTAAAAGGTTAACTTCCCAAATGGGCCCGCTCTGGAGCCGATCCTGTGGTGGCTCTGTGGTTTCCGCCTATATAAATTTGATAATATTTTACAAATGCAGTATATGAAATATATTCTTAACATGTGTTTAATACATTTACAATCTATTAAAATGAAAAACAGAATACGCTTCAAATACTGCTGGGGTATTTGCTTAATGCAGTATGTCTGGAACATGTTAAACATTATTTTAGAGGTAATTGAAACATTTCACACACATTCACCCCGCGTGCTGCGTGTGAGCACTGCGTGCACTGGGGGCACACAGGATGGGTAACCAGCCTGAGCATGGAGAGGTTCTGGCAGCACAAATTTCCCTGGAAGCACAAATCCCCTGCACCTTCACCCCCGGAGCTGGTGTGGCTTCGCTTGAAGCAAATAAATGAGATCCAAATTTACCCCGGGCAGGCAGTTCCCAAGTTGCAGGGTATTATTGCAGCTCGGTTCAGCACACAGCCTGTCAAAGCAGCCATTAAACCCTTCTCAGATGGATATTTCTGTAAATACACACGGGCAGGGAATATTCCTGGGTAAGTATTTGCTTAGTTTCACAACATGTTCCTCTCACTCATGCCAATGTTCCCGAAAAGTGAACAAGGTGTGGGGAGTAATGATGGAGTGGAGTCCTCGTTCCTGCCCAAATAAATGGCCACAAAGGCTTGATTATAGTCTTTTTCTGTTAATTGCAGGCTTTTCCTCATTATCTCCGTTGCAGGTTCCTGGACAAGGCAGGGTGATGAATAAATTAAATATCCCTCGTTAAGGTGATAGAGTGGCTATCAGTGCTCCTGGTTCAGCGGAGGGCAGTGAAAAATGGGGTTTATTTCCACTTCTGCCTCCTCCCTGGCATTTCCTCCTCCTCTTTTGGGATGAGGAGCCCACACTCCACTTACCACAGAGCTTTATTTTCCCTTTTCTCAACCTAAAGCATCAAATTGTGCCATAAATCCCGAGGGAGATGGGAGCTGCACTGCAGGCTGGCTCTCAGGAGAGCTGCACCTCGTGCTGAGAGATCTGCAGCTTGGACAGAAGCCATTTGTGTCCCATTTAAGCTCCAAAAAAATCTGGTTTTTCTTTGCTCACACGACAGTGTTTTGTATTTGGGATCCAATCTCTTTTAGAGATAGGAAAGCAAATTTATTCAGGGGAAAAAAAAACAACACGAGGGATGAAAAGGAAGAACTCTGTGCTCATGAAAATGAGATAAGAGCAGGGCTTGGAGGGTTTCTGTCTGAGTTTGGGACAATGAGGACCTTGATGTCTCAACTCCCCGTTCCCAGAGGAGCCTTTCCTCCATCCACGGCCTCCTCCCAACTTTTTTAATCCTTCTGAAATCCTCTCCCTCTGCCAAGTAATGTGGGCAGCCATAAATTTGCCCTGGTGGTGGTAGACTGCAAACAATTCATCATTTCAGCCTTGCCTCGGACACTCATTCAAGCTGGGAGCCATTAGAAGCAAAAATACAATTAATCAAAGCTTCAAACAGGCAGAATTAAGTCTCATTAGAGGGGTTTGGGCATGTTCAGTAATTTCTGTGTCATCCCTTCTCTGTAGCTCTTTCAGGGAGTTGTCTCAGCACACAGGTAAAATGGAATTATTTGGAAATTATTTGATGTGAGGGAGCAGATAATCATTTTCCAAAGACAGCTCCAGCAAAAAACTTCATTTTTAGGTATCCTTTTACTGTTCCTCTCCACATTTCATGGGTATCTCAGGCAAACAGAGATTGTACTTTATATTCCACTTATTTCAACAGAAATAACTTTTTTACCAATGGAAGCTTAGGCTGTGTGATTATTTTTAAAAAGAAGAATGATTCTCCATTGTCTATTTATAATAATTACAACTCTAAAAATATATAATAATAAATATTGTATATAATATATAATAAATGTAATATACATAATATCTATAATATACATAATATATATAGTAAATAATGGATTTATAAATTGCAAAACCCTTCTCCTTTTCCACTTGTATTAATGTTCTCCGTTCCTGCAGATGCTTTAAGACATCTTGCAGACAAATAGAACAAACTATGAAATGCTTTTGCTAAAAATAAGGTGTTAATTTTAGCCATAAATGTTCTGTGTTCCTCACCAAGGGCATCTCTGAATGATCCCTCAAAGCTCTTTTTTAAAGATCTCTTTAAAGGTCCTGGCAGATCTTAAATGTAAATGCAAATTTAAATTTAAATATGTAAATGTAAATGTGAATTTGCAGTGATTGTCTCTGCATTTTGTGCTGGTTTGAGCTGAGCCCTGAAATGTCCATCAGTTCCTTTCCAGAAAGTTCAGGAATAATTTCCAACCCCCTGGATAATTCCCATTATTTCTTCTTTCTGTCCGATTTTGTAATCCCTGATTCCCTGAAATTTTTTCCTGAGGGGCAAAGAAGCCCCAAAATCTCCCCAATTTCATTTGGTTCTCATTTTAAGCCCTGGATTTTCACACCTCGGGGAAATGGAGGCACCACCAGCCCAGGAATTTGGTTTCTGTGTGAACATTTTTGGCAAGGCAGGTTTGATTCCTCACCTCCTCCCTTCCCTTTCATCTCCTCCTCCTCCATCCCACCCCATCCAAACCCCAGGTGCCCTTTCCAGCCCAGGAGCCCAAAGGAAACTTTGGAGATTACAAATTGGAATAAACTTCATTTCAACAGTAAACAAGCGCAGAAACGACCACATTGGTGTCAGGTTCTTGATAAATATTGGGCCTGACGTAGGTTGGGGTTTTTCCTTGGATTTCTGCTGCCTCTTGGCATTCCAGGAATCCTTTTTTTTTTTTTTTTTTTTTTATACTACATCTTTTTCTTTTTTTCTTTTTTTTTTTTTTTTAATGAGCTGAAATCGTTTTCCAGCCCCTGACCATGGAGTGCATTGTGTTAATAATTTAGGGACATGGTCACAAGCAGAAAACTGTCTGAAATCACGTCTTGAACAGACAAATTTAGCTCCAGATATTTATTTTTCATGATATAAGAAGAGGTGTTAACCAAGGGCTCTGTTTGGTGGGTCATAGTGGCAGCTAATTTTACAGAGGAGAATCTACACGCTAATTAATTCAATTTAACTTAATCTAATTTCATTTGATTCTATTTTATTTGACTTTTTTCAACACTTGTCCTGTGGAGTCCTCAAACCCTAAACTTTGTACCCGAATAAAAACCCCACAGGCACCGACTTTGCAAAGCAATGAGGAAATTTCCACATGAAAAGTCCTGAAAGCTGCCAGGGCAGGAATTCTGTGGCTCAAGCAGAACTTATTAACCACAAGACATTGCTGAAATATCAACCAGATGCTTTGCCCCATCCTAGGCTGAGATTTAACTCTGTGTATGAATCAGCTCAGGCAATTTTTTAATCAAGGACTGGCAGAAAAGTGAAATCATCCTGTGATAAAAATGGGAAAAAATTGATTTTCTATAAAATAAGAGACTCTGAGGAAATGAGAACTCTTCAAAAAGGGGTGAGATGATGACAAATTGAACTTTCCAGGTCTAAGAAGCCTCGAGGTTTTTTTTTTTTTAGAGCAGTGTTTCAAATATAGGAGTGGCTGAACCGCAGAGAAATCCGACTGCCCACATTTTCCAGTGAGTGTCCCTTGGAAAACAGGTGACTTTGCTGGTGTGGAATGAGAGGTTTGAAAAATCTCTGCAGTGGATGAATCTAAAATAAAGTTTAATCAGGACATGGCAGCCCTGAGTGCCTCCCTCTGCTCAAAGATTCGGAAATCTTTACACAATACACTGAATTTCAGCAGACCCTGAATAAAACCGTGATGGCAGAATCCAAATGAATTAGGATTTATGAGGGTGACTCTCCACATTCCAGTATTTGCTTGGATCCCATCCATTGGAGAGATTCTGCCTCATGGGTCTTCCAGAGCTCACCCAAAAGTAGAAAACATTTTTAACTTGATGGGTACAGGATTACCCAAAAGTAGAAAATATTTTTAACTTAATGGGCACAGGATCCATGTGGAGAAGGATTAAAGCCCTGAAAGGAGCAGAAGAAGAGCTGGGAATTCTCAGTTCTGTGGGAGCAGCAGTGCTGAGCCACCACGTGGAATTTGGGGGATTTGGCAACACAGCCCTGAGGAGAAGAGCCACCCCTTCCACCCTGTTACTCTACTGGGTTATTTTAAAAATCCTGGGCAATTCCTGCCAGAGATGTGGATATTCTGTTGGATTTTAGGGATCAAACAGTGATGAAGCTGATGGTTTGTGGATGTTCTGACAATCTTCAGGAGCTGCATTCATGGTGGTTCCCAGATTCCCGCTCTGATCAATCCCAGCATGTAGGATGAGCACTGCAGTCACATTGTCAGGCAAAAAACGAATTCCTTCCATCCCTGGCCGGCAAAACCAAGCTATTCCGAGTGTTAAACATCCTTAATTAACTCATCAAAAATAATGTGGACCTAATTAATCTGAAATATCTCTCTGCTGTTTTCATTTCCCCGTCCCTTCCCTGCATTATCTCTCAGGGCCCTGCAGCTGCCCCACCTCAGCCTGTGGCCTGGGCTGGGTTTGTTTATTTGTACTCAGGCTGGAAACCTCCAAAAATAAATGAAGGATCAGGTGTGGAACAGCAATGCTGGGTGACTCAGAGGTGGCACCAGGCCCAGGAGTCACCACTGCACCCATGGCCTGCGTGAGGACACCACAGCTTCTGCCCGGGCCTCAACCAGGGCCTCAACCTTGCAGTTGGTCATTTTTGATCTAGAACCTTGTTTCCTCCACTTCTCTTTGTTTTCTCTTTTGTTCCACTTGTGAAAATGGAGCAAAAATACCTGAGTTGCCTTTCACTCAGTGTGAAAGTTACTCCAAGCTTTGTCAGAGAGCCCAAGAATGTGGCAGTGCTGGGGTGTCTCCTGGCCATCACCTACTTCCAGGCAGCCTTAAATCTTGGAATTTTCAGCCTGGATTGGCTTTTCCCAGATGAATAGCAGCCGGAATGGGCTCTGCTGAGTTTCCCTCCCAGCATCCCAGCCTTTGCTGGTGGAAGGAACAGGAGTCAGGGATGTTCTGCAGCTCCCAGGATGAGTCACGGCTCCTCCCGGGGTGTTTTTCCTACAAATATTGCTCAAACAAAACAAACAAAACAATTGGTGGCTGGAGCCTCCCTCGGGTGCCTCAGGGATGGAAGTGTCCTCTGGGTGGGTGGCCAGGGAGTGGCTTCAGCTGAGGCTGGGACAGGGACACTGGCAGGGACACCGCAGGCTCTGTGTGGGGGCAGGTTTGGTACATCCAAACCCCAAAGGAATGTGGGGCGCAGAACGAGACAGCAGCTTCAGCTCTGGTGTTCCCACCCTTGGGTTTTAAATTTTGCTGTTCTGTTTTGGTGTGCAGCTTTAAGCTTAGTATTGAGTGTTACTGGGATCTTTTCACAGGGTGGGGAATTCAAATTCTAGCTGGATTCCAGCTGGAGACTCAAGGTCAATCTCTTCAAACTTCAGGCCCAAAGAATAAAAAAAGTGAGAAAAGGAGCGTGGGCAAGCAAGCAAGGAGGATGAAACGTCATCATTTGAAGTTATTAATTGGGCAGTTGGCTTCTGTATGCAAATGGGTTAAAAAAAAAAAAGAAAAATGTGAGATCTCCTGACCAAGGCCTCTTTTGCTTCCATCTTGGAGCCATCTGCCAGTGGCCTTTGAAAGTTCTTCAATAAATCTCCACTTTATTTCTTTTAACTCTGTCTAGCTTCTGTTCCAGCTCCTCAGGGCACTGGACTCTCCAGGTGTTCGGTGACAGTCATGGGCTGTCCCTGCTGTCCCCAACACCTCCCACAGGGACAGATCCTCCCTGAACCCACAGGTGTGGCTTTGCCAGGACAGAATCCCCACCCCCTGTGCTCATGGATCCAATTCAGTTGGTTGGTCCCTCATCCTTTCCAAGTTTCATGGCGAGTTAGCCCCATATTCTTCCCCAAAATTCTCTTATCTTTCCACTTTTAGAAAATATCCACTGCTTCTAAAGTTTCCAGCCTTTTTTCCAAATGACTTACTCTTTTTCTTTCCTTATTTTTTTCTTTATTTCTTTTTTTTCCCCTGTAAGAAAGTGAAATCTGTGTGCTTGCTTATTAAGCCACTTTATTCTTGGCAGGCTTTGAAAAAAAGCCCTGCTTCAGCAATTTAAGCTTTTCTTCCTGGAGGCACAATACTCAGACACGAGGAAAAGTAAGTCGAGAAGACAAAATAAACATATTTTTTTCAGGAAGACTCGAAGCCAAGTGGAACTTTCAATGAATGATTTGAGAGAGTTGCTGCTTTTGATATGCACAAATACATCCCAGCACTGCAGGCACACACCACATCCCTGGGTTCTGCGGAGCTGGGCAGGGAGAGCGGGGAAAACCAGAATAGATTTTGCAGTTTGTGCCTCACAATGGCTTTGAAATGCAAGCACAGCTCAGGAAAGGTTGTGTGAGTTCATAAATGATGAATTTGTGTTGCCCAGACTAAAGGGAGGAAGGGAAAGATCCTCCATTTTTCACTCAGCCCTAAAATATTCCAGAATATTTAAGCATCTAGAATACAATATCCCTAAAGCTTGTATTTTCTTTCTACTCTACATTTATTTGCTTAAAATATAGGAGGTAATGATGACTGATTTATATTTTGGTCTTATTCACACCAAATTTATTAAAAATCATGGCAGGTTCATTGTTGGGATGAATTTCCATTCTCTGAGGAGGTTAGAGGTTCTGGCTGGACACCAACAACATCCAAAATATCCTGGACAATAATTAGGGTTTTATCTGTAACTTTTAATTAGTATTTTCAGAATCTTTAGTAGTGTATTTTACCATATCCATAATATCCTGGACAATAATTAGGGTTTTATCTATAACTTTGAATTGGTATTTTCAGGATATTTAGTAGTGTATTTTACCCTCCTACCTTCCTTAAATGGAAGCATTTTTATCCAGCAAAACAAACCCAAGTGGGAAGACTGGTTGAACAAAAAAATGGTGGGAAATCAGTGGGGGAGTGATTCCCACAGATAAATACAGAAAATAATAGAATAAATAATCCCAGAGAGTTCTGGACATGCAAGAAATTGCTGCCACAAAATGTCCTCGAGCTGAGGACACCCAGATCTGTCCCATATCCTGGAGCTGGTGTGTAAAGGACTCAGGAATTTTCTCATGGAGCTTCTTGCTCCTCATTCCTTCCTTTATTGAGGACAAAGAGGCAAAACCTCCCACACAGGAAGGAAAAAATGGATTTCAGCCCCAGCTCTACCTGACTGTTTGAGGTTTGTGTGTCTGCCACAACCTCAGGGCTTCACGCTCGAGGTGACCAGGGAGGACACTCTGGAAAACGGGAATTCTGGATCCTCTCCAGGCAACTTCAGCCTGGTTTTGTTCACAGTGATGAAGAAAACCAGGGGATGAAATGAATTCCAAAGTCCTGCACCCTTCAGAACCAACAGTTCTTATCACCCCAGCCTGAGTCACAACAGAACCACAGTGGGCACGAGCTGTGACAAGGTGGAATGGAACCTGTGCCATTGCAAACGTCCCCTCAGATCTCCCCTTTTGTGTGTTTAATGTCCTTGAAACTGATTCCACCATCAAGGGTTTAACATGGGAGAGAGAATCCCAGTTCAAGCCCAGCTCCACAGAGCCCATGGCACCTTTTTCATTCCGATGGCCTCAGAAACGAACAGAGCAAAGCAAATGAGCAGAGAAAAAGCACAAAGCTCTGCATCACTCTGGCTGAAATTGAATTTGAAATTTGGGTTATGCAACAACATGGCATTGTCTGCTTTTATTAAGGCCACCAGCTCCTGGAGGTCCTGGGCGTGTTATTGTTCTCAATTAACACACTTCTCCCCTTTCTCCTGGAATCCTTCCCGCTGGTTTGCATTGTAACAATACCTCCAGCTCATGGGCTCCAAGCTGGATTTCAATTTGTGAGGCCACTTTCACTTCATAACCCACCACAGAATGTTCAGTCTCCATTCCAACACGTTGCATTAATTAAATTCCCAGAAACAAACAAACAAACAACAATTTCTTCAGTTTTTTTCTTATTAAGCTGCCTTGGTGTGAAGAATAAATCTTTACGAAAAAAAACCCTCAGCAAACGAAGCCAGACAGTAGCTGTGTCTTTTGGCAATGAGAATAATCTAATAAAACATCACCTTTCAAAGACAAAAAACGTTCCTCTGGACACTCAGTAACGTCACCTCGGCACGAAATATATTCCACTCTTGGTTTGTGTTTTTTGGACCAACGCAGCTTAGGATGGTTGTTATCCCAAGCCCATGCCACCAGAGTTGGAATTAATAATATAAACGGCGAGCCCAAGCCCTGATTGACAGCTCTGATTGTCTTAATACCTCCTAGTTGGGCTTCCACCACGGTCAGAAGTTAAAATTTATTTTGACAAGCTTTCTGCTGGTTATGGAGGCTGGGAGCTTTATACCGGGGTATCCAGTGATTAAATATCTGGCATAGATTATCAAAAAGCAGAGGGGGAAGGCAGGGAAGGCCTCTTGATGACAAACTGGATCCCGCGGCGCGGCCAACTTGGTTTTAATTAAGTTATTACTGCCCTTAATGGGAAGGGGCTGTTCCTTTGTTCTGTGGCAGGGCAGCAGACAGGGACGGAGTGGGGAATGTCAGCAACTCAATTAGGGCAGGGCTGCCTGGAGGATGCTCCCAGGGACACCGAGGTGGCCCCGGCAAGGAGCTGCCCGGGATTCCTGGGAGAGCAGGGACGGAGGCTCAAACCCCAGCAGGGTCAGCAGGAGCAAGTCAGGATTAAGGGGAGAGCTCCTGGCCTTAATCAGTGGGTTCAGGGTAATTAAAGACAGGATTGCTGGGAGCCAGCCCCTTTGTTTCCCAGGGTTGGGGCAGGGTTGTCCCCGTGGTGGTTCGTTTCCCAAAGTGCCTCAACGAAGTGGATATTTCAAAGATGGTTTGTAAAACCATTATTTATTGTCTTCTTGATCACCTGCACCAAACCCCTTCAATGTCAATAACAGAGAAGGCAAGAGACCCCTGTTTTATTTTATTTCAAAATCCACAGCCTTATTTTTATTTATTTAAAAACTCCAGCTCAAAACATCATGACTGGCTCAAATTCAGGTTTTACTGACAGCAATTTCAGCTCAGAGAAGTTTGGTAACACCAGCATGAAGACAAGACCAGACACAATAACTTTGTAAATTTAAAAAATTGTAAAGCCTTAATTTTATAAAAATGACTGTTGTTGAACAAGGAGATATCTGAGGTGCTGCAAGTCAGGAGAGAACTGTGCATCTTACAGAGAAATGTCTGAAAAAATCCTTTAAAAAATTTTTTTGCTCTTCTGGAGCGCATAACCTGAGAATTAAATATTCTCTGTGGAGTCATCCAGTCTCACCTTATAGCACAACATGACTTGGTGTGGGGTAAGATGATGAAACCCACAGAATGCCCTAAAAAACCTCCTGTGCAGAGCAATCCTTGTAGAAAAGCAAGCAGCAGCAACAAACACCCCATATCCCAGCCCACACCCCGCTGGGCAGCGTTTGTGCGAAGTGCAGTCAAGCAAGGATGCTCCATATGGTCACGAGAATCCCTGGGATAGAGGGAGTAGCCACCCAAAACCAGCTCAGACTATACACTTTACAAAGAGGCAATCCCCGTGAAGGGTTTAGGAGGGGGAAAAAAAAGAGACAGAGGTACAAAAAAAAAAAAAAAAAAAAAAAGAGAAAAAAAAGGCATTTTCAAAGTCTAAACTTTGCTGGTCAGGGGTACGTGTGGAGCTGTGGGCTGTTCTCGCTGTGTGGGTGTGAAAGTACAACTGTTGCAGTGTTTAAAGTGGGGAGATTTATTGGTTTTAGTGGTAAAATTCATGTGGATGGCAAAGGGACAGGGAAGAACTGCACATTTCTGCCTGTGCACACACAGCTGAGGAAGAGCTGACACCTCCCTGCAGATAAGAATTGATCCAGGGGGTCCAGAGGGGATCCCTGACAAAACTGGGAAAATTCCTAGAAGGTTAAGAGGAGGAAAAATTACACATTTTAATAATGAATAATGAATACATTAAAACTGTAACTTAAATAAAATGTTATCGCAGCTATAATCACAATAATTATTATAATTATATTTCATTTTAACAGTACTAATCACTGTAAGAGCTGATATAGGCAAGATGAACAAAGTGCAGATATTTATATTTTACTGTGCACAAACTGCTGAGAAGAAAGATATTCTGAAATCAGTGGATTTTAATCAGTACCTGAAGGTTGAGGTTTTTTGGTTTTTTTTTCAGTGAAATTGTCAGAATTTTGGGCACCTGAACTGTTCAGTCTGAAATATTTTCACTCTGGAATAAAATAAATATTTAGGAGCAACAAGAGGCTCACCTGGAGGAGAAGTAAGAGAAAATCAGATCAGAGGGAGATGATTTTGGGGACGTGTCTGCAGGGCTGGGATCCCCACGGAATGTTTTAGTCAATAAAAGAGAAAGTTGGACAGTTGGCTCCTGTAATCAACTGGACTAAAACTTATAAAAATGGGAGATCTCCTGACCAAGCCCTCTTTTGTTTCCATCTTGGAGCCATCCGGGTACTGGCAGGGTGTGGCCTTTGAAGGTTCTTCAAAAAATAAAATAAATAAAATAAAATGAATAAAATAAAGTAAATTCTTCCAAGCCATAAATGGAGAAGAGATATGGGAGATGTGATTGCATAAAAGATTGTCTGCACCTAAATCAGGGATGCTCTGGGACAGGACATGTGTCCAGCAGGAGCTTCCCTGAAGAATCATCTTGCAGGCTCAAATTCACCAAATCAGAGTTTTCTGCTCAGTTTCCTCTCCTCAGTGCTCTGGTTTCTCCTCAGATCCCACAAATCTTTTGGCTTTTACAAACAACATCCATGGAGAGAAACCTTTCATTGCTCACAGGTACAGAACTCTCAGTGCTGGTGACATGAAGTGAAATTATCCTTTTTTCCCTTTTTTCAGACACTGCACTTGATGTTTCACTTGATAGTTCAGATCCATGTACAGAACTCCTGGTGCAGGTAACACGAACTGAAATTATTCTTTTTTCAACCCTTTTTCAGGCACTGCACTTGACGTTTCGCTTGATGGTTCATACAGAACTCATGCAGGTAACATGAAATGAAAATATTCTTTTTCCCTCTTTTTCAGACTGCGCTTGGTTCAGATCCACATACAGAACTCAGTGCAGGTAACACAAAGTAAAATTATTCTTTTTTCAGGCACTGCACTTGATGTTTCACTTGATGGTTCAGAACCAGGTACAGAACTCTCAGTGCAGGTAACAAGAAGTGAAATTATCCTTTTTTCCCCAGTTTCAGACACTGCACTTGATGTTTCACATGGATCTGGTTCAGATCCATAACACAAAGTAAAATTATTCTTTTTTCCCCTTTTCACGCACTGCACTTGATGTTTCACTTGATGGTTCAGATCCAGATACAGAAGTCTCAGTGCAGGTAACATGAAGTGAAATTATTCCTTTTTTCCCTATTTTCAGGCACTGTACCTGATGTTTCACTTGGAGCTGGTTCAGACCCAGGCATCCTTTAGACAATTATGGAGCTTTTGTATAGGAAATGAACACCTAATCCCCAGATCCCACGAGACTCTGCACCCTTCTAGGGGGAATATGCTTTTTTAAGAAAATCCTTTGCCCTTTTTGCTTGAAGAAAATCCTCTGCCCTAAATCTCATAAAACAAAGCAGCTTAGGGATCCTTGCAATAGCAGAGCTGAACTAAACACGCTTTAACAAAGTTTCCCTTTGTCAACAGCATCTCGGTGAGCTCCCTCCTGCGGGATGAGTGTCAGGCTTCAGGCTAATCTCGGTAATTCTTTAACCAGAGATTTGCACGTTATTAAGCGGTCGTTTCTCGGTGGGTGGAAAGCGAGCAGGCAGGGGAAGGTTCCTCCCGATGCGGATTTCAAACGCTCCTTTCTTCCCTGAAAAGCCCAGCGAGGTGTGTCCGGCCTGAGGGACGTTCAGCGGTGAATAAAATCGGAATAAAACGCCTCTCTAGGGCTGTTCAGCAGCTCTGCCCGCAGACAGGGGGTTCTGGGCGGCCCCAAGGTCTTTGCTAAGCCTGGCTTAGTCTCTGCAGGTAATTGCAGGTCCCAAAGCTCAGGGATGTCACCAGGGACCCTCCAGGTGACCCTGGGAGGACCTGGCCGAGGTCAGAGCCTCCAGCATCCTCAGCAAAGCCTCTCTTTTGCTGTCATTTCAGCTGAATCCTGATCCTCCTCTGCTGGGAGACATCACTCAGCCTTTAAAATCCAGTAAATATAAAAATATAGTAAAGCTGGTCACACCAGAGATCTCTGAGGGTTTGGCAATACTGCCCTGCTAAAGAGAGTGAGAAGAATAAATTTGATTTTTGCTGGGGGTACCAAACACTTCCAGGAGCAATCTCAGAGCCTCAGGTGTGACACAATCACTGCCTACAGCAAACCAGGGCTGGGATGTCCAGCACTGCCCAGGACACTCAGGGCTGGGTCATCTCCACAGGTCCCTTCCAACCCTACAGATTCCGCGATTCAGTGACGAGTGACGAACACAGGGAGTGGCTCGTGAAGCCCTGGGAGAATTTCCAGGGTGCGAGATCAGGAGGAAATTGGAAAACAGAATTCTCCATGGCGGGGGATCAGGAGGAAATCGGAAAACGGAATTCTCCTTGGCTTGGTGGGGTTATTTTGGTGAATAACCCAAGGGACTCCTCAGGAACAATCAACCCCATTGCCATTTCTGTCCACATCCACCTTCACTTAACAAACACAGCCCCAGACTCCCCCAAGGGCTTTGCTGGGACCCTGTGCGGGCAAACCCCTGTTGGCACCGGGGGCTGATCCTCTCCTGAGCTTCACCTCGAAGCCGTTTGCTGTGTGGCATTTGCACGCTGGTGTCTGTGCCGCCCTAATGGTTCGATTTCAAAGCACATCTCCTTCCCTTTTATCTGCAGCTGAATGAGATGTCTCAATAAGCGCCAGATAAAGACGGAAGTCTTTTGTCTGGGAGCGGCCAGGCAGGGCCAGCTGTGAGCAGAGCTGGCTGAGGTTTCACAGGCTGCCTCCAAAAGTGGAGCTCCAGCTCCTTTCAGGCCGCAGGAGCAGGGCAGGGGGACAGGCCTGGCTTGCACACATGGCTGAGTGTCTTCCAGTGTTTATTTTTCCTTCCCCCGAGTTATTTTTGATAAAGGAGTTGCGGGGAGAGAAAGAGAAGAGATCAAGAGAGAAGAAAGAAAGGAAGAGAAAGAGGGTGGACGTAGTTAAAGGTCTGATTTGCATCCAGTGGGTTTTTGGATGGTGGATTAGCTTTATATCAGGGTAGACCTTGGCATCTGAGCCTCTGGGCCAGACATTGTTCAGTGGCTGAACAGTGGGAGACTCCTGAGAAAGCGTTTGGCTCTGGTTTTAAAGGGACTTGCTTTTGTGCTCTTGGGTTCGGTGACCTGCTGAATAAAAACCAGCCTGGCACTGAGAAATAAAGGCTCAGACAGTTCATAGTGAGCAAAATTGTGTCTATCTCAAAAAAACTGCCAGCCTTAAAAACCTGCCAGCCTTAAAAAACTGTCAGCCTTAAAAAACTGCCAGTCTTAAAAGTTTGTCAGTATTAAAAAACCCTCAGTCTTAAAAATTGGTCAGTCTTAAAAAATTGCCAGTGTTAGAAAATTGTCAGCCTTAATATTGTCTTAATATCTTAGAACTGTCTGCCTTAAAAAATTATCCAACCTACAAAACTGCCAGCAGGCCTACAAGATGTAGTAATTAAGGAAGGATTATGACAAAATCAAGGATTAATCAGCAAGGAGATAATTTTGAATAATGTCTTTCAAGGCTGTAAGAGCTCCACCAAGGAGGAAACCTCCAGCACGGTGTTCCACACTGGTCACACCCTAAGTAGATTTGCACCTGAAATGCCCCCCAAAAAAATCCAGCTGGGTTTGCTCCCCAACTGCTCTGTTCTGCAGGCAAAATGAGTTCACAGATTTTTGTGGAATTATTGGAATAAATGTTGAGTTTAAGCTTGAGATTTTCATGGAACTATTGGAATAAACATTGAATTTACACTTGCGAGGTCTCAGAGAAGAGTTTAAAGCCAGCAAGGCCATGATGTCGTCAGGATTACAAACGATGCAGCTGAGGAGCAGCTGCTGATTTTGGTCCCAAACCAGCCCTGAGTGAGGTTTGTGCAGAACTTGGCTCTCCATAAAACGAGGACAGAGAACCACCAGCACATCCTCGACCACATTTCCCACCGAGACTTGGGTGTCACCTGCCCTCCACCACCACCCCATGGAGCTTCCAGGGGCGAGGACAAGGACCTGGAGCCTCCCTGCAGGAGCTCCAAGGGGTTAAACTCCCAGGGAGAAAGTGGAGGCAGATGGGGGAGTCTCAACCAAGCCGCCCATCTGGGAAATGTCAAGTGTTCTCGCAATGTTTTTCAGGGTTTGTAATGTGGCTGCTCGCTCGCATGCATGAAAACAGCATGGGAACGCAATATTTCCTCCTCCATGTGTGGTGGAGGCCTCCAGTCCAGCTGTATTTTGCTTGTCATGTTCCTGAATTCTGACACCACCTCGAACATGCCAGTTCCTACCAGAGAAAATGCATTTTCATTCTGTTCCCTGGGTGAAAAGCGCATTAAAGGCAGAAGAGAAAACCCAGCAGATCCTGGAGCTATCAAGCGAGGCCTCCTTTATTTATTTAATTTTAAAGAACATCTCATTTCATCAGAAGGGAGGGGGGGGTGAGGGGGTGGGGGTAAGACTGAGCTTGAAACCATCCCAAAAATGAGAACGTGGAAGCCTGGGCTTGATGCCACAGAGGAAGAGAGCAAACGATGACAACATTACTGTCACTATATTACCACAGGCTGTAAATTAAAGCCGTGGTAAGCAGTTTAAGCGCTATTCCTGTCTGATTCATTACAAAAATACAGTAGCTCTGTGGGCACAACAGTCTGCTTCTCTGAGGGGCTGATATATGATTGGAAAGTTGCATTTGGGCTGCCTGGGCCGTGTGTTTGCAGTGTCCCAAGTGGGGCAGCAGCTGTGTGGCCGCGCTGCCCCGTGGCCAGGCCCCCGTGCCTGATGGGCTGGCTCTGTCTGAGCAGAATTGTTGTTGAAATATGGGAGCCAGATCCTGCCGAGGTGTAAACTGGCAAATCCCTATTAAAGTTAATGATTTACTGGTTTAGCCCAGCTGAGGTCTGGCGCTGGGCGGGCGGGTGTCAAGAAGAGGAACTATTTATTCCTCGGTGAACCATTAACTCTGGGTCCTTCTCTGTTCATCCCTGCAGTTAAAATTCCTCCTGTGCTCCTTCCAAAGGAAAAGGGGTGATCCATACATGACTCACATGTGCACACCCCACCAGCACAGGCTGTAATTAGCGCTGCTCAGCAGAGCCATAAGTAACTGGATTTTCCCTTCCCTGCCAAGCCAAGCACAGACCTTCAGCATGGGCTCATTACCGAAATATTTGGATGCAAATTGATACAGAAAAAGGTCCTTTTTGGGCAAAAAACAATGCTCAGCATCATCATGTATTTTAAGGAGAATTCCGAGAAGCTTTGGGAAGCACAGGTCACATCAAAGTGTTCAACTGTCTAATATCAAACCTAACTTTTCTGAGCATTCCCAGTGTACGCACACGTCTAGCAAGCCAATGATTAATTAATCAAAGTCTAGGTGTGTATAATCAAGAAAAATCTCTCAACTTCACGTTTTTCAGCAAAATATCTTTGACCAGACCATTTTCACCCAGCTCCACTCCTTTCTGCTGGAAGTTCTAGAAGCATTGTCTGCAGCGTTGGCGTTCCTGTGTCTGTCCCCTGCTCCGTCCATCTCTGCAGGGCTGCATTTGCAGACAGCCGGAAGGAAACCGAGCTCTGCTCACAACCACAAGGGCTCCTTTTGTGGGGCAGGGTGGGATCTCAGCACCTCAGGACTGAGGTGCCACCGAGAGCACCCTTGGGGGGCTCGGGAGTCCTGGAATGTTCCAGAAGTGTCTGGTGGCTGGACTTTGATCCTACACAGGAGACAACACCTGTATGAGGACAGGAGGATTTCACCGGGGTGAATGGTGAAGGGATTAGTTAATTAGTTAATTAGAGAGTGAAACACAGGGTTTAGGATTTCTGTACAGGGGGGTTTAGAGAAGTAAGATGGAGGAATTGGGGCGTGTCCTGTCCTTCTGCATCTTCTTCTTCTCCTCCATCTTCTGTGGTGATGGTGGCACTTTGGGATTGGTCATTACTGAAAGTGCACTGGGCAATAAGGGTGAAAGGTATTGGGGAAAAATGATAAATATTGTACACGTAACTTTGGGTATAAAGATAGGTGACCGCCCGGAGGGCAGCACAGTGTGCTCATGGCTGGCTGCTGAGCAGAGCTCTGTTCGGCTGAAAGAAAATCTTTTAGATAAACAATTAATAAACATAAAAACCGAAAGAAGAACTGAAGCCTCTTCTCGTCCTTTGATACGCGGGCTGCCCCAAGGCCACCCCGGGCCTTTCCAGGCCATCCAAACAGCCGAAAACCGGACAGGGCAGGGTGGGTTTTCCACCCCGCAGGTGGAGGGATGGGTGCTCAGCTCTCCCTGCAGACAACAGGACCCTGTCTGAGCCTCTGCCACCACATTTTCCTGCTGTTTTCCTAAACCTGAACCTGGCCTGTGTCTGCGTGAGCGCAGCCCAGAGGAGGAATGGAGCTGTTGAAAGGCAAAGAGCAACAGAGCTGAGAGCTGCTGGCTCAGCCCTGCTGCTGCTGCTGCTCCTGGAATTTACGGTGCTGCTTCGCTTTTACCACGTGTGGAGCTCAGATAAAGAACTGGAAAGGAAAGCAAACCGTGGAAAACGTTGTGATTTTACTCGTTGGCTGATAAGAAACTCTCTCTCTTTGGTGGCAGCTTGGAGCTGTTTAATATTTCTTGTTCTGCTCAGAGGAGAAATCTCAGGTTGGGAAGTTTGGCTTTACCCTCCAAGGGAGAAGAAGCAGCAAAAATGGCCCAAAATGCAGGAAAATCCCTCTTTTTTGTGAGGGATTGTGAGCCCCAGTGAGATGATAAAGAGCAGGTTTGTACTGGAGCAGATAATGAGCCCAGAATTTGTTTGAGGCTGAGATGGGCAATTAAAATTCACTCTCACACAATTCATTCCCTGCCAGCCTCACCCCCAACCTCTGTTCTGGGCTCAGACAGAACAAATCCAGCCTGAAGCGCCACCTCTTACTAATCCCACCACGGATTTGTGCAATCAGACACTTCCAAGAAACGGGACCACGTTTTCCTCAAGTGTCTCGGAGTTATCGCAGAGATTTTCCAGCTCTGGCTGGGAGATTGTTCCCGGTGCCTTCCAGTTCTTGGTGAGTCACCCCGGAATGATCACGTCAGAACAATGGGGTTGGAACAGAGCTCAGTGGGACAACGTTTCAGGGGTTTTTAATGGTTTTTAGTTGAATCTGAGAAGGTTTCTGTATGGAGAGAGGGCTCTGTGCTGATTCCAGTGGCAGAGAAGCAAATAAAATCTTTGCTCTTACCCTAATCAGTCCTAATGACTCAATAATGTGTGATTGCTGAGCCAATATTATTGCCTAGAACTTTTGTAGAAAATGTCTCATTTTAGGTCAGCCTTGGATCCAGTCAGAGAGATAAAACATAATCAAAACCCATTTTTCTTGTCCCAATGCTTAAAAATTAAATAAACTTGAAAATGTTAGGAAAAAAAGGGATTATTTTTCACCCTGGATAGTGGAGTCCCTCCTGTTTCAGCTTGGTGCATTTACTGCCTTGGTGCTCAGGAGCAGAACAGACTGAGCTGTAAAACAACCTCTGCACAAACTGGGAAACCTCCCCTCGCTTCACGCCCATTTCAACATTTCCAAACGTCAGAGAAGTTCCAACCACCCCAAAACAAAAGGGAGATGGGAATTATGAAAAAGATTGCTCTTTATTTCTGGAGAGCTGCTGACTCTTTCCTACCCTGGGGATTAATTTTGTCCAGAGAAAACAAAGGCATTGTCACAAGATCATAAGATCTGATCTTTTCTCCTTTTAATGGGTGAGGACAATGATGCATGTCTACACACTCCACAAACCCAACCCAGTGGCACAGCACTGAGCAGAACATTCTGGTGACGCTAAAATTAGAAAATGATTATTCAAGCCCCAGCTTTTAAACCTGATTCTCCCCAGAACTGCTCCGTTACGAGTGCTCGGCCAGGATTAATAAATCAGCTATTTTTTCCCAGCATTTGCTTCCACCCAAAGCGCCACTTGCCAGGCTCCCGTGGAATGTTTAACATGACATTGCTCTTATCTGCCTGCCCAGCGTGGGGCTGCTCCCTGCAACGCTGGGATCCATTGATGAAACCCCACAGAAGGTGGGGCCGAGGGGGCTGCAAGGCGAGGTCAGCCCTAATAATGTCTGTGTTTAGATGGATGGGCTGCTCGGGGCTGCCCCACCTGCTGAAGGCTCTAACGAGCCAGCTGAGAGTTCCTGTCAGAGCAAACATGCCCTGCTCCCTCCAACCTGAGCAGGCCTGAGCGCCGAGAGCGGCGGGAGCCGGCGCTGGATGGCGATGAAAGAAATAAAAACAGGCCCGGGGAGAGCATTGAGGGGGAAAAGAAATCTGCCTGGCTATGGAGAAAGATGTAACAGCCCCAATTTATTTGGGCCTGGCTTAAAGCAGATTGGTGCTGAGTGAGAGGGGTTGTTTCTCCAGGAATGGGTGCTGAGAGTGAAACAGCCCCAGGTGCAGAAAGGCCTCTCTAAAGCCTTCCACAACATCCTTCTCCTCCCAGAATGGACAGCACATCCATTTCCTCCTGAGAGATGGGAACAGGCCTCTCTAAAGCCTTCCACAACATCCTCCTCCTCCCAGAATGGACAGCACATCCATTTCCTCCTGAGAGATGGGAACAGGCCTCAGGGAGGGAGAAACACCTTTCTGAAACACCTTTTGCCATTCTGAAACATCTACTTCAATTCTGGAACACCTTCTGGGGTTCTGAAACACCTTTACCCACTCTGAAACACCTTCACCCATTCTGAAACACCTTCTGCCATTCTATAACATCTTTTCCTGTTCTGAAACACCTTCTCCCACCATATCCAGATCTCTGATTTCACCCCCCATGCTGCACCAACCTTTTCCTTTATATTATCCACCTTTATCCTCCTCCATGGCATGAAAGACTCACGTAGCTGAGAAGAACCTAAATTTCAGTGGTGATGGGACAGTTATTGAGTAGAAATTCCTATTTTTACCTACAATACAGAAAAGGTGATCCCTGAATTAGCCTCATCTGTCCCACTGTCCTGTGAGCATCCCTGGTCTTCATGTTTTTGGTCAATCCAAGAAGGCACAGACATTTTTTTGCTGTATCTCCACAGTTTATCCAGCTCTTCCTGGGGAGGGGAGCTTAAATTCATGGAGTTGTGGAATGGTTTGGGTTGGAAGGGACCTTAGAGATCATCTCATTCCAAAAGCCCTGTGGTGTTTTCAGCACAGAACACACAGGATGCACAGAATCCCCCATGGAATATGGGAACTGCCAGTCCAGCTGTTCCAGAGAAGCTGGCTGCCCTTCACAGGGTGAGATTGGGGCAGGAAATTCGGGATCCATCCCTGTTACCCACGATGAGGACACGGCTGCAGCCAGAGGAGCTGTGTCACCACCACCAATACCAAAATTTCCCTGTCCCTCAGGGGTCTCAGGTCACAGTGACAACCTCCCGATGGTGAAATACAGGCACAGCCTTTTCTAAAAGCAGAAATCAGTGTCAGAGCTGTTTTGGGACGGGGCAATGCCCAGCAGCGTGGATACCCCCCTTACTCTCTCCTCTTCCTTAAAGACGCCACTCCCGGCTGCCCGGAGCCTGCTTCGCTCCCTTCTTCCCTCAAATCGATGAAATCGTTCCAAATTGAGCGAAAATTTGGTTATTTATGCAGAGAAAAGGTGTGCGGTTCCACGGTGCCACCTGCCGGGCACGGCTGGGAACTCAGCGGGGATGGGATGGGATGGGATGGGATGGGATGGGATGGGATGGGATGGCATGGCATGGCATGGCATGGCATGGCATGGCA